>NC_091741.1:38359376-38551876 GCF_043380555.1 Nothobranchius furzeri | reverse complement strand
TCACGGAGGTAACTAAATAAATCAAGAAATGATTCCCATCAGAACATCAGAGCTTTATACTGGACACTGCTCAGCGCGGCTCGGAGCGCCCACGGTGGACAGTGAGCTGAAGATCTGCAGAGGGGTTCACAGGGGCAGCGCAGAACCACGACGCATGCAATAAGATTTCCTCCCACTGAAACGGTCTGGAAACCCGGTCTGTCTGAGGGATGTGTCACTTGGAAAAATGTTCTCTGATTATGAAACTTTGGCTGAACAGCGCTTGTTCCCGTCTACAATATGGAGATGCATGACTCATCCAGTCTGTCTGAGGCAGAATAGCCTCTTCAGCTCAGAAAGCACCTGTAGAGACATTTGATCACGCACCAAGTTTATGTGGAGCAGAAGAGGTTGGGCCACGGCAGGTGAAATGTTCCTAGCCTACATGAAGTGAAACTGTTTAATTGTAACATTAATATGTTACTGGACACGCTGGTCTGGTTGGTTAGACCAGTGTTTGTGTCACGAACTCCTCCTCCTGACCATCTCTACTTACCTCGCGGGCGGAGCACTACACATCGCCGGCGCGGCTCGGCAACGTCATCACGTCAACTCTATTTAGGGAAGTGTCACCGCTGAGTTGTCACTCAGTCATCGTACTAGACATACGTCGAACCTAGTTCTCAGTATCATCCACCATCAAACCAGGGAAGAGATCTTCCCTCGCCGCCTACCACCGGTAAGACAGCTTCCTTAATTATTTGGAACCGCTGCTCAGCCTCGGCTCTATCTGAGCGCTGCGTCGCCATTCCTAGATCAAAGCTGCTTGCTCTGTTCAACCTAACGCTAGCCACTCCGCATCTGGGCCACACAGCCACGCTACAAGCAACCTCTGCTACGCTTCAGCTCAGCCAATCCAACCTGACAGGATGACTGAGTCTCAGATTGACCCAGCGGAGTTCGCTCAGCTGCGTGCAGAAGTCGCTCAGCTGCACGCCCTAGTAGATCGACAGACGGCAGAAATGACCCAGCTCCGTGCCGTCGTAGATCGCCAGGCATCTAAGCTCGAGTCTATCACCGAGCTGGCCGTCCAGCTCTCCACTACTCTCCAACGACGGACCTCTGCCACTCGTGACAGCATCAAACCTAACCTAAGTCTCCCGGACAAGTGGGATGGAACCAAGGGTTCTCCGGAGGGCATGCTGGCCATCCTAGCAATGACATTTGAGTTTCAGCCGGCGCGCTACCTCACGTCCTGCTCTCGCGTCGCCATGTTGGCCTCCCTGCTGACAGGTTGGGCCGGTGAATAGGCGGCGGCTCTTTACAATCAGAAATCTACTGTCTGCAATGACTATGAGACTTTTGTGAAGGAGACCTCATCCCAGCAGTGAGGTCGCTGATGAGACCCGCCTGCTTCAGCTCCGCCAGCTCTCCTACACGGTGGCCCATTACACCTCCCGCTTCCAGACCACGGCTGCCCGTTTGACCTGGGATGACGCCGCCCTGAAGGCCGTCTACCTGGAGGGGTTGTCTCCCCAAATCCGGGAGGGCATGATCGGGCTTGAAGCCCCAACTTCCCTGGACCTGGCGGTGGACCTAGCTCTCCAACTGGACCGCTGCATCCTGAATTGAACGAGCACAATGTCGGCTCCTATTCACACCAGGCCGTTTAGGCGGTTCTCACTCCCCGCCGCGCCGCGGTGCCGCCCGCCCGATTTGTCGGACAAAGTGACATTTTGCTACACCCGCTCCTAGCGTTCTTCTGATATACAAATATTAAATTAATATTGTATGCCTACTAAAAACTTGAAACAAAGTTCATAAAAAGCCTGTAATCACACTCCAAAAAATGGTTAAAAATCTTACATTCTTCATCTTCACAGTGAGACTCAACAGGTGTAGAAGGCAGTCCCGCCCCCGTGGTGTCAATAGGTGCCTGTCGTGGCTGCAGATATTGTCTCACTGCATCCGGACACGACGATTCAAAAGTAAAATTAATTGATTAAAGTTACGAGATACAGTATTGTGTATGTAAACAGCTAGCGAGGGTCCGTCCGTGGACCGTGTGCGGCAGGAGACACAGTTAGCTACAATGCTAATGCTAATGCAATGCTTTGGGCCTTTCAGAATGCTGATCCCGATGGCTTGGGTGTTCTTTTCATTGTAAAAGATATCAAAACTTTAAACGCGACGACAACACGATGTCCTTCTACAGCGCTAGCCAGGCACGTGATCTACGGCACCCTTAACGGTCAAAAGCATCGGAGCGGTGGCCCAAGCGGGAGCTCGTTGTGCAGCCAGATCATTAGTTTAAATATTGATGTTTTAATTTCATGTCATTTCAGAGCAGAGGGAAATTTTGAGTATGTAGAGACTGCATTTCATTTTACAAGCATAAATTTTATAAACTTTATTTATTTATTTATTTATTGTGCTCTGTCCATCAGATGGCGCCCCAGGCGCCTGTGTCGCCTGCCGGCAAAGCCAGCCCTGGTCACATCTACATTTTCATAGAAATGTCTCAGAGAGGCGTTTCGATTGGCTGAAGGCTGGTTGTTTGGAGGTGAGTGTACCATAAAGAGGCTGGGGCGGGGGTGGGGGGTACGATGTATACCTGCATCGGACTGCACCTCTGGGCTCTACTAACCAAACACTTCCTGTGATTATCACTAACTTGAGAAACTAAATTGAAACCTGTCTGAAGCGAGTCTAACGGCCTCGAGGCTGAACAGAAAAATCAATTGGACGTCTCGTTAGAGCTCCGTCTCCCTCTAGCTGATTTTAATTCCTCACCTCCAAACACAAAATTGATTGTCTTCATATTCACACGTTCACCATCCTGTTTATCACCACTCATCAAATTCCAGTCGATACTCTCGTCCCGAGGCTGTTTATGTCAGCCGGCTGCAGTTTTTAATCTTCAGAGGTTTCTCCGAGGGCGAGTGTTGCTGTGCTGTACAGAACTAACGAGTGGGTGGGGGGTGGGGAGCTGTAAATGTGTCGATGGTGGGGAGTGTGGGGGGTGGAGGTCAGAGTGGTTAGTTTGGGACGTGAAGAGAACAAAGGTTTTGATGGGAGCTTGATCATGAGGAGAAAACGACTCGTAGAGATGTTTCTGTAATCAGATTACTGGAATAATCCAGTCCTTCGTTACAGCTAGCGTCAGAGTAAACTGAAGCTAAGAAAAATTTTCAGGTTGCCATGGAGATGGTTGATGGTTAGATTAAAAAAGAGATGGACGACGACATGTTTAATTGAAATCTTCAGAGTGGTCATAATGTTCTAGTGAACTTTGGTTTTATTGTGAAAATCCTGCTTTAACTTCCTGCCTGGACCTGAAGACTCCAGTTAGAGGACCCGAGAGCGGCTTCTGTGTCAGAATTAGAGTTCTTCTAAAGATAATTAGAGAAACCTGATTCATGCAGATGAGCCTGATCCACACTAAATCAACGTTTTATCATTAATAAATATTATTATACATCATAGTTGGTTTTTGTTTAACAATAATCTCTTCAAAAATCCTTTTTTGTTTCTCTACCTTCTGTTTTTGTTAATCTGATTTTTATTTTTAAAACTTCCTTCTTTGCAGATCAAAGTCAAAGTCCCATTAGTTATAATAATAATAATAATAATAATAATAATAATTTTTATTTGAGGGTGCCTTTCTCAAACCCAGGGTCACCTTACTATTAAACAAAGATAAAAACAACAGAGGTTGATGGAACAATAAGAACACATGAGATACATAAAAAATCGAAACAACTCTAAAGTCTAGGTCTAAAGGGAATAAACTTGTTTGAATAAGTGGGTTTTGAGGTGTGCCTTGAATAATGGAAAAGAGTCCATATTTCTAACGGCAGAGGGAAGTGAGTTCCGGAGCCGCGGAGCAGAGCAACTGAAAGCTCTGCTCCCCATGGTGGTAAGGCGAGCTCCAGGTTGAACCAGATGGAAGTGCAGATGAGGATCTAAGAGAGCGGGAGGTGGTAGCAATAGTTAGTAAATTACACAGATAAAGTGGGGCCATGCTATGGATAGATTTAAATGTGAGCAGTAGGACCTTTGAACATCTTAGGTGTGTTCTTGCTGTGTCTTTCTAATTCCATTCTTTCGTTCTTTTTTAAACACAGAAACAGTTTTGTTTACCTGTTTGTAGCTACAGGCTTCTTCAGGCTGACGCTGATGGTGGCGCGTCACTTCCTTCTCCGTTTATCTGCGGGCAGTAGAGGGCCTTGCATATGATCCTGGTTTCTATTGGCAACCAGTGTAGGTTTTTAAGAACAGGAGTGATGTGATTTCTTGAGGAGGGACCAGTAATGATGTGTGCTGCAGAGTTCTGGAGAAGTTGTAGTTTATGAAGGGATTTAGTTGGGAGACCAAGCAGAAGGGAGTTACAGTAGTCGATGCGAGAGGTGATGAGACTATGAACGAGGATCGCAGCAGCATGAGGCGTGAGAAAAGGACGGAGGCTGTTGATATCAGCGACCCGAGTCACATGATTAATGTGAGATTGGAATGAAAGTGTAACTGTTGTTGCTGTTCATTTCTTAGTTTATTTTTCATTTGTAAGACACTGGGTTGAAAAGGAAGGTTGTTTTGTGTTTCCTGTACATGGACTTTTATTTTGAAAGGCTGCATTTGAGCTGCTCTGCCAGCCACATCTTTAATGATGGATGCAAACCAGGTGTGTGAAGAACACACAACCTGGATGAAGTGCTGGCAAGCCGACAGCTGAGCATGGACCGAAAGCATTCAATCTATTGCTAAAGAACTCACTAATAAAAGGACTGAAGAAGTAAGATGATTCCCTTTTTGTTTAAGCAAACAGCCAACGAGGTATTTATTTGTCCTTTTTTTTTTTTGCACATTATTGTATTTGTTCTAACTGTAAAATTCTGTATATTCAGTTTCACAGTTTAAAGGAGGTCTAACAAAGAAAGGCAGAAGAGGTCAACAAAGGAAAGACATTCAATAAACCCGTAAAAGAAATGACTTGCATCTGTGTTGCTTGGAGGGAGTCATAGAAAGTGCACCATCTAGTATGACACCAAGACTTTTTACCTGTTAAGATGGGTGCACTGTGGAGTCGTCAATATTGATAGAGAAACTGGGAGAATTTTTTTAAACGGAAGCAGCGCCAATGAGCAAGAGTTCACTTTTATTGCTGTTTAGTTTAAGTAGATTACGAGAGAGCCAAGATCTAATTTCAGATAGACAGTTAGAGAGGGAGACTGGTGGAAGGGATGCATTTGGATTGGAGGAAATGTACAGCTGGGTGTCGTCAGCATAACAGTGAATATCGACGTTGTATTTGCAGAAAATGTAACCAAGGGGGAGCAAATAGATGATAAATAAGAGAGGGCCTAGACCCGAGCCTTGGGGAACTCCTGCCATAACCGGGGATGGACTAGAAGAGTGAGATTGAAGTTGAATGAACTGAGTACGATCCGACATGTATGAGGTGAACCAGGCTAGGGGTGTGTGACTAATGCCGATAGATGCTAATCTTTTTAGTTGTCACACACACTGATGTGTGTGCAAAATTTGATCTCCGTATTTGACCCATCCCCTGGTGAGGCGGTGAGCTGCAGACACAGCCGCGCCCGGGAACCATTTGGTGGTTTAACCCCCCAATCCAACCCCTTAATGCCGAGTGTCAAGCAGGGAGGCATTGGGTCCCATTTTTTTAAGGTCTTTAGTATGGGAATCAAACCCTGATCTCCCAGTCTCAGAGCAAACACTCTACCACTAGGCCACTGAGCACATTCTGTTTTATTCCTCAGGTATTTTCAGCGAAATCTCGTACATCCTGCTGTTGGTTTGTTCTCTTTGAACCTGAACTCAGATTATTAATAATCTCAGTCAAGTT
The DNA here is from genome assembly GCF_043380555.1 of Nothobranchius furzeri. NCBI lineage: Eukaryota > Metazoa > Chordata > Actinopteri > Cyprinodontiformes > Nothobranchiidae > Nothobranchius > Nothobranchius furzeri. The sequence goes on along the minus strand of NC_091741.1, from coordinate 38,546,031 downwards.
TGTGTCTTTGCTGCAGACGGCCGTGTTTGGTCTTCACACCAGTGTGTTTTCTCCTCTTTTACGTGTTTCTCTGCATTTGTGTCGTCTCCATCACCCTCTCGTGTTTATTGTGGGATTGAGTCTCTTCTGGCTGCTTAATATTATTCTATTAGTTTGTGTGCTGAGTGGCAGCTGGTAGGACAAGAGGGAGAGAGCCGGGATGCTGCAGCTTCATAATTTGATGCATCGTGATGAGCAGAGGCCACTTGGACCATCTGGCGGTCGGACCCACGGCGGACTTGTTACGTCGCTGATTCGCAGAACGGTGATTAGAAATAATGTGTGATTTAAAGAGTTAATTAAATAAAGCGTTCATTTCCTGCAGAAAGTTGAACTATAATTACAGCGATGGGGTGGGGTAAGTTAACCCAAACCCATTTAAAACGCCTTAGAGGACAACACCAATAAGAGGATCTCCGCGGGAAAGTGGATCAGAAGAACTTAAACCAAAGTTATGAAGGTCTTAAGTTTGTCCTCACCTGGGGCTTTTAGCAAAAACATGAAATCATTGTGAGGATAATCAGATTCCCTTTGATCTTCTGCTTTTTATCATTTTAAACATTTGAAGCTGTCTTTTTGGTTCTTGATTGGAAAAATCTGGAACGTTGCCTCCAGGTTGGGAGTTTCTGCTTCAGTTGGAGTTCTGAGTGAAGGATGGATGATGGATCAGAGCTTCATCAGAGCAGTAGTGTCCAGTCCTGGCTGTCCAGGGCCACCATCTGACAGCTTCTAGAGATTTCTCTAGTTTTAATCAGCAGGTGATGAACAGGCTTCTCATGAGCTTCATGAGCTGCTGAACAGGTGATTCAACCAGGTGTGTTGGAGCAGAGAAACAGCTGGAGCATGCTGGACAGGAGCCCTGGAGAACCAGGGTTGGACACCACAGCTCTGGACCTATCTAACCCTCCCTTGTGTTCATGGGCTCTGGATCAGGACCTAAAGATCCAGATCCTGCTTTCACGCTCCTGAAATGATCTTCCTCGTTAGAAATAAGGTGAGGAGAGCAACATAGAAGAGGAGCATCTGCTCACTTCTCTGGAGGTTTTCCAGGAACTAGGAGGGATCTTTTGGTCCGACCAGAACTCTGGAGGGAATTTCAACTCAGGTTTTACTCTGAATGCTCTAACCCCAACCCTGTTAATGCTCCTCTCTTGGCTTCTGGTACAATACTGTGGACATTTCCAGATCCTGGTTCTGACTTGGAGACTGACGTCTGCATGGACAAACGTCAGAGTAGGTCAGTGGGCTTTTGCATTATTCCCCCCATCAGGTCCCTGAGATCCTCTGACCTAAGAGACCAAGCTTTTGCTTCTGAGTCTCCAAGAATCAGGGCCTTATCTCCTGTGGTGCTGTGATCTCTGACTAGCTAGACTTCAGCTTAACTACGAATGTTTTAAAACCAGAGCTGCACCGATCGCAGTTTTTGGCCGATCACCGATCTTGGAAGAAAAATCGAGATCTGAGCTGATAGATCTGGGCCGATAGATCCTGGCCGGTAGATCCTGGCCGATAGATCCGGATAGATCCGGGCCGATAGATCCTGGCCGATAGATCCGGATAGATCCGGGCCGATAGATCGGTGCACTCATATTTAAAACCTGCTGAGTTTCTTGTGTTTTTGTTTTGCTCCTGTGTCTGAAGGGCATTGTGATTTTCTTGATCCTGAGAGATGCTGCAAAAGTAGGATTTCATTTCCTCAGCGTGGGCACAAGAAGGACCTGAATAAATCTGTTACAATACTCGAGCACATGTTTGCGTCAACCCTAAATGTTGAACCCAACTCCTAATAAATGACCCTGTATCCTAAAGGCTGAATCTTAGAAATCGGCGTGACCTGTGATGAATTGTATTGATCTCAGATCAGTGAAGGTACCAAGGTGGTAAAACCGATGATGACATCAGATCGTATCTTTATCTCTTTGTTTACTCACCTATTTATTTGGCCGGGGTTGTGATAGAGCTAGCATCTGTGCCTGATTAGCTACCATATTGGTGCACTCCTGCCACCTAGTGGCCACATTAGTAACTGTCAGGCGCCAGTGGATGAAAAAAGGAAAACTCTGCTGCTCCAAACAAAAGTCGTATTATTTAAACGACTCCTTCATAATGTGAGCATCACTTTCCACGTCTTCTCCAAGCTTTTTAGGTTTTATCAGGACTAAACTATCTCTAGTCGCCTCGTTGTGTTCTGGTTTTATTAAGAATAAACATAAATGAGACATTTATTAAGATAACAGGAAGTTTGACCATTTTTTTCCTCGCTGCAGATTTAGTTTTAGTACTTTGGAGCCGGCCCATCAGTGGAGTAAATCTGACTGTAACAGAAGTGGAGAGAGACGATCCTCATTGCTATCCTTTTCACTTTCCCATTGTCCTCTTTCTTTTCCCGTTCCGTTCCTTCCTCTTCTCTCGTTATCTCCTCTGTGACCGATCTCTCTCCATGTTCTCCCTCTTGTATATCTCCCGTCGATGATGGAGGGGGTGATGGATGCTGCGTTGCCACGGTAATTTGACGGATGGTTTAGCGAGCGATACGAGACACAATGGATGCACATCTCCAACCCGGTCTCAATGGCACTCGGCTGGTTTGTGAATGGGATTGTTGGTCAGAGCCGGTTAGCTTTTATCTGCTTGCCTGACTTCAGGGTCAGACTCGGATCCACTCTGACATTTCCACTGTCACATTTGGGCGTTTCACAATGAGACGAAGGCCTAAAGATGCATAACACTCGATAAATCAGACAGAGGTAAAGGAAACGTTATCGCCACACACCGAGTATGAATCATAATGAAACGATTTGGCTCTAACAAGGACAAACGGGCAGAGGAGCTCCCGGTGTGTTGTGTTTTAACTCCACTTTATCCTTCACTTCATGTGAAAAAGATAAACGAGCAAAATTAAGCTGAAACAGAAAATTACAGAAGGGGCTGGCCTCTGAGGAAACAACTTAGTGAACTTCAGAGGTCCAGAAGCTGACTTTCGTCCAGGTCCAAGTCTTCTCCGAGGGTTTTAGTGAGGAAAACTCTTTGTGAAAAACTCTTTGAAGAATAGAAATGAGTTTCTGAACTTTAGTTTTCTCTGGAAAAATGCGGCGCTGGCAATAAACGAATCTTACAAACGTGGAGAGAAAACAGGAAATTAGGTGTAAAGTGTCAGAAATGTACGAATGAATCCGTTTTGTTTAGAGTTTCAGTTCCCCGTCCTTTTTTTATTTGTATCATTTCATTTATACTTATTTTATTAAGTTTGCTATTTCATTTAAAGGTGCAGTATTTGAAATAACTGTTTTTGAACTAAAACCATCTAGAGCAGTGGTCTCTAACCTCTTTTGGCCCGTGAGCTACAGAAGAGCCACCGCCATACCATTTATTCACTTTGATAATTCTGTAATGTCCAGAAAGAGTCCATTTTTACCTTCATAGCGAACCACATATTGACCCACATAGTGACCTACATATTGACCCACATACTGACCTACATAGTGATCAACATAGTGACCTACATAGTGACCTACATATTGACCCACATAGTGACCAACATAGTGACCTACATAGTGACCTACATATTGACCCACATAGTGACCAACATAGTGACCTACATAGTGACCTACATAGTGACCTACATAGTGACCCACATATTGACCTACATAGTGACCCACATATTGACCCACATAGTGACCTACATAGTGACCAACATAGTGACCTACATAGTGACCCACATAGTGACCTACATAGTGACCAACAAAGTGACCAACATAGTGACCTACATAGTGACCCACATATTGACCTACATATTGACCCACATATTGACCCACATAGTGACCAACATAGTGACCTACATAGTGACCAACAAAGTGAATCACATAGTGACCCACATAGTGACCTACATAGTGACCAACAAAGTGACCCACATAGTGACCCACATAGCGACCCACATAGCGACCCACATAGCGACCCACATAGCGACCCACATATTGACCCACATAGTGACCTACATATTGACCCACATACTGACCTACATAGTGACCAACATAGTGACCTACATAGTGACCCACATAGTGACCCACTTAGTGACCCACTTAGTGACCCACATAGTGACTTACATAGTGACCAACATAATGACCAACATAGTGACCCACATTGTGACCCACATAGTGACCCACATTGTGACCTACATAGTGATCTGCATAGTGACCCACATAGTGACCTACATAATGACCCACATATTGACCTACATAGTGACCCACATAGTGACCTACATAGTGACCAACAAAGTGACCAACATAGTGACCTACATAGTGACCCACATAGTGACCTACATAGTGACCAACAAAGTGACCAACATAGTGACCTACATAGTGACCCACATATTGACCTACATATTGACCCACATATTGACCCACATAGTGACCCACATAGTGACCTACATAGTGACCAACAAAGTGACCAACATAGTGACCTACATAGTGACCCACATATTGACCTACATATTGACCCACATATTGACCCACATAGTGACCCACATAGTGACCAACATAGTGACCTACATAGTGACCAACAAAGTGAATCACATAGTGACCCACATAGTGACCTACATAGTGACCAACAAAGTGACCCACATAGTGACCCACATAGCGACCCACATAGCGACCCACATAGCGACCCACATATTGACCCACATAGTGACCTACATATTGACCCACATACTGACCTACATAGTGACCAACATAGTGACCTACATAGTGACCCACATAGTGACCCACTTAGTGACCCACTTAGTGACCCACATAGTGACTTACATAGTGACCAACATAATGACCAACATAGTGATCCACATAGTGACCCACATTGTGACCCACATAGTGACCCACATAGTGACCCACATTGTGACCTACATAGTGATCTGCATAGTGACCCACATAGTGACCTACATAATGACCCACATATTGACCTACATAGTGACCCACATAGTGACCTACATAGTGGCCTACATAGTGACCTACATAGTGGCCTACATAGTGACCGATCATCTACAGACATAATTCCGCTATCTAGGTAGATTTTCTATTCTATCTTCTAACACCCAGAAGATTCTGCAGTGCTTGTTGACGGTCCACGAAGACAAGATTGTCAAACTTATCTTAGACTGCTGGATTCCACACTCTGAATGAAAAGTGAACTTTTACAACTCATAAGTTAAATAATCATAAATAATCATACAGGTGAATGAACCAGATGTTATATGAAATGTTTGAATAATCTGTGCCTAATTCCGTGAAGTTGAAGTTATAATGACCCGTTTATACCTTATGATCAGTACTGTTTGATCTAACAAGTGAATCATTATCTACACTCATACACAATGTTCATTAGATGCAAATTCAGGTTAAGGTCACCTCACATAAAGTTTAAAGATTCTTTATCCACAGAACTAGAACAGCTTGCATCTGGAAGGTGTGGCTTTCTGAGGGATGTTTGGTAACGCCGACAAACATGTCAAATTCTGATTCGCAGAAATCATAACAGGTGGCTTAATAAAACTAGGATTACTGCCCAAGTTATTCAGTTTCGAGCGGAACTCCGAAGTGGCCAATTTGTAACCAGCCTCTTTCGAAACATCTCTTTTGACCAACAGTCAACCTGTTTGCACGCTGCAAGCTGACACAGACAGACGACTCCTTAAGAGTCCATCCGTCTTCCTTCCTGCCTGTTGTGACCTGGAAACATCTCTAGATTGGAACTGGTCGTACTGCGGTTATTCTACGAGCTTCGGTACCTTGAGGTCCACCCGACTTCCTGACATTCCGAATCTGAACAGAATTATATGGAATTATTACATCTTATTGTTCATAATTAAATATGTAGTCGTTACGGACGCTACACTTCCCACGTGTGAATATTTTACTATGTTAAAAACGCTACTTACCAAATTAACATGCATTGTACTCGCAAGTTTATTTCTCTGTATTTCAATACATCAGTATTAAAAAAGGAAAATAGTCACGTTCTGAAAATCTAACAGAACAAAACATTTAGTTTTTTGACTAATTGGATAATTAGTCATTCTGTTTGATTCTAAAGAGATAACTTTGGTTTTCGCTCATTGATTTTTTCAAATCAATTCAACTTTATTTATATAGCGCTTTTCATACAAAAAATGCAACTCAAAGTGCTTCACAGATGAAAGTGGCCCCATAGCTCCCATCCCCCCCCCCCCCCCCCCCAGTATAAAACAATTGACAATTACACTTCCCTTCCCGCAACCAATTTCCACGGTGAACGTACACTCACCCACACACTCACACACTCGCACACACACGCGCACACACACGCGCGCACACACGCGCGCACACACACACACACACACACACTCACACACGTGAACAACAGAGTAAACAATAGGCTGAGTTCGGATGGGTCAGGTAATGGACGACACATCATCAGCGGAGCCATCTGCCTCAACAGCAACAGATCCATGACAGCAGCCAAGGCACCGGCCCATGACGCCCAGGGAGGGAGGGCAGAGACCCCCACCCATGCCCGGGCACTACCCGAGGAGCGCCCTGGCCGCCGCCGCCGACCACCGGCCCCAAGGCAGAGGGCTCCGCAGAGGAAACACTGGAGGATTAAAATATATAACATGTAAAGTAACAAAAGCTAATATGGAAAGTAACTGACAAAAAGTGATTATAAAGATAAAAGAAAACATAATCATATAAAAACACTAAGATGTAAATAAAATAATAAAATTAAGTAAAAGAGATAAATACGACAAGCGATACAGTTAAACAGACTAGATAAATAGTAATCAGTTAAAAGCTAAGATAAAAAGAAGGGTCTTGAGCCTATTCTTAAAAGCCTGGACGTTCCCTTCGGCCCTGAGGTCCTCCGGCAGCCCCATTTATTCTCTCTGGTTTCTGTGTTTTACGTCCTTTTCTTCTCAAACGTTCTCCGTAAAGTTCCTGAACTTAAGGAACTGAACTCATGTCCATAATCTCCCACTTTCCTGTGTTGTGATGGTGACTCATCAGGGCAGTGACCTCTGCTCTTTTCTGTGTACCGCAGTACTTTAGCCCTAAGCAGTCGCTCCGTGGGGGGTGACGGACTGCTTTTGCTGGTCAGACTGCTGCAGCGTCAGCAGAGTTTGGCTCATTAACAATCAAACAAAACCCTGTTGCATCACCGCACGGCTGCCTCAGCATGTTCATCGCAGCCGTCAGCAGGACAGTCGGCCTCAGATGCTGATAAAATATTCAAATCAAAAAATGGATCCAGTCTGTGAGACTCTGAGCCCGATCTAAAATAAGCTGCTCCCGCGGTTTCTGCAGGCGGGAGTCAACAATACGCCTCCTGCCGAGCAGGAGAGAAGATGAATGGGAGGTTTGGAGGGAGCTGACCTGCAGGCAGTCATCACGGCAAAAGATCTATGATGCTGCTGAAGACACACACACACACACACACACACAAGCGTGTGATTTATATTAAATTTCATCTTAGATCGTGCAGGGACAGTGAGGCAGGCTGACACTGTCATTCGTCACATTAAAAAGTCACAAACTAATAAAGCGAATGCATAAAATATGAGTGATAAAATACAAATGAAGTTCCACTCATTGTGTCTAAACCAGGGGTGTCAAATATGCGGCCCGCGGGCCGGGTCCGGCCCGCAAGCGGGTTAAATCCGGCCCACGAGATGGTTGTGTAAACTTTATTTTCATACTTTACAATGTAGAGTTAAAGTAAACTTATCTTTGTGAGCAAGTTGTCTCTGTAATGAGTATAAATAAAACAAAGCTGCGCTCAAGGCTCACACAAGAACTTGAATCCCATCCTGAAGTTGGCCGCCACTCAGGGTGTGACTTCTGATATTGATGTGCTGGTGAAAGCTAAAAGATGTAAAGTAAAATGAGTCGAATATACTTTAAGTGCTGCATGAAACTGATCTAGCCATGTGATCTGTAAGCTCTGAATCACTAAGGAATGTTTTTTTATTGATTTATTAATTTTTATTTATTTTTCAAATTTTCAAGTACACTTCAGGTGTTGTACTTGTACTATTTTGGATACACTGTCCTCAGGCTCCAGCCTTGTTTTATATTGATTGTATTAAAACAAAGAAAACAATCTGAAGTTGTTTTTAATTTACCGGTCCGGCCCACTTGGGACTAGATTTCCCTCAATGTGGCCCCTGAGCTAAAATGAGTTTGACACCCCTGGTCTAAACCCTTCATGTTCATTAGTTTATTTTTGTTGACTAATAGAAATCAGTTCAGGACTTTTCTGGTTTACCTGCTAGCAGCTTCTAGCTAACGGTTGTTTTAAAATCTTAGTTTTATTTTGCATTATTAACAAATTACTAAAGAAATTCTCAGATTTTTGTTTTATGTCCACATCAGGATGAATCAAACACTTTTAGTTCACATGGTTGTTGGAGATGGGTTGTCCTCCAGTGTCCTCCACTCAGTGGTCACTTTATTGGATACACCATGCTAGTACCGGGTTGGACCCCCTTTTGCCTTTAGAGCTGCCTTAACCCTTTGTGGCATAGATTCAACACGGTACTGGAAACATTCCTCTGATATTGTGGTCCATACTGACATGAAAGCATCATGTTGTTTAATGACGCGAATCTCCCATTCTACCGCATCCCAAAGCTGCTCTACTGGACTGACATCCGGTGACTGTGGAGTGAACTCATTGTCACGTTCAAGGAACCAGTCTGAGATGAATGGAGCTTTATGACATGGTGCATTATCCTGCTGGAAGTAGCCATCATAAGATGGGTACTCTGTGGTCATAAAGGGATTGACATGGTCAGCAACAATACTCAGGTAGGTTGTGGCGTTGCAGTGATAATCAGTTAGTACTAAGGGACTCAAAGTGTGCCAAGAAAATGCCATATAAGAGAGAATTGGTATAGTCCAGACGTGACGTTACAAAAGCATTAACAACTGACTGAAGATCTTTTTTGTTCAGGACAGATTTTAGTTTGGCCAGTCGACGAAGATGAAAGAAACACGACTTGACTACCTGATTATCTGTGCATCCATTTTAAGAAAAGTGTCCAGAGTGACCCCCAAACTTGTAATTGTCGGCTTCACCAAAACTGACAATGACGGGGCAGAGATGGCTCCACAGCCGAGGGGGGAGCAGGGGGCAAAGAAAATAGCCTCCAGTTTGGAGCTGTTAAGATGGAGAAAATTAGCCAAGAGCCAGGACCTGACTTCACTCAGGCAGTCAGTCAGTGGTTGCACAGGGTCAGCAGATTTTAGGGCCATATAAAGCTGACAATCGTCAGTGTAGAGACGAAAATTTACCCAGAATTTTCTAAAAATGGCTGTCAAGGGTAAAATATATAGATTAAAAAGAAACAGACCTAAAACGGACCCCTGGGGAACCCCACAAAAAAGAGGTGCCACTCTAGAGGCGCAGTTCCCCAGGGCAACATTAAAACATCTGCCATTGAAATAGGAGTGGAACCACTCTAAAGCTGTTCCATGAATGCCAGTCGCTGTAATAGGATTGCGTGGTCGACAGTGTCAAAAGCGGCAGATAAGTCTAAAAGCACCAACAACACATGAGAACCAGAATCAGAGGCAAGCAAAATGTCATTAAAAACACGAATAAGAGCAGTCTCAGTGCTGTGGTGAGGACGAAAAACTAGACATAAAAATATCTAAAACATGCTTGAATTTAAGAAAAGTTTAAATATGGATTAAAAACCATCTTCTCCAACAATTTGGAGAGGAAAGAGAGCTTAGATATAGGGCGATAATTGTTCAAAGCCTTGCTTTTTTAGAACAGGCCGGACCACCGCATGCTTAAACTCCTGGGGAACAATCCCTGTCCTAAGGCTTGCATTAAGGATCTCCAGAATCGGTTGAGCAATTACTGGGGAGACTTCCTTCAGGAAGTGACGGGGCATACAATCACAAGGAGAGCCAGAGGGCTTCATAGCAGCCACTGTCTTCCATAGAGAGGAAGAAGAGATGGGGAAAAACGCTCAGAGGAATATAATGGAGAAAAACAGGGGCTTCTGGGTGAGAGGGAGGCAGAATCTGAACCCTAATTGTGGCAACTTCAGAGAAAAAAATGCAAAAATTGGGTGCATCTTTCCTCAGACGTATTAAGCAGAGGAACGTTGGGTGACAAAACTGCATTAACAGTGGAGTAGAGGACTCGCTGGTTACCCGAATATTCGGTAACAATAGCAGCAAAATTGTCAAAACGGGCCTTCCGAGCGATGCGTTGGTAATTCCTCCAGGCCTCACGGAGAAGCTGGAAGGAAGCCGGAGATTTAACCTTTTTCCACCGCCGCTCACATCTCCTACATTCCCGTCTAGCAGTACGGGTATGAAGGTTGAGCCAAGGGTCAGAGCAACAGCGGGAATGTCGGGATCTTAGAGGGGCAATCTGATTGAGCACGGAAGTGCAAGAGGCAGAAAAGAGGGATAGGAGGATCTCAGGATCAGAAGAATCCTCATAGGAAAACAAAAAATCTGAAAATAAAGCAGAAAACTCAACTATTGAGGAAGGGGAAATGCGGCGAGCACGGCAAATCCCCACCTGCCTAGGAGAGACAGGCCGGGTCACATCCACAGAAAACAAAACAGGAACATGATCAGACAGAGAAAAAACATCAGGTCGGACCTCTGTTACATTAACACCAAAAGAAAAAACTAAATCCAATATGTGAGACCCAAATGAGTGGGGAAGTCAACCAACTGAGTCAGTCCACAAGAATCAATTGAATTACAAAAATCAGCCACCAGGAACTTCTCAGGACAACAGACATGAATATTTAAATCTCCAAGTATAAGCAAATGATCATACTTAAGGAGGAAATCAGCAAGAAAGTCCGAAAATTGGGAGAAGAAAGAAGAATTTGCCCTAGGGGGCCTATATAATAAAACACAAAGAGTTGGAGGAGACAAGCCCAGTTCAAAGGTGGACAGTTCGAATAAGTCACAAATTCCCAGGTAGGAGGTAGGCCGACAGGGAATATTAGTCTTAAAAATAGTCAATAAACCCCTGCCGCGGCCCGATGGCCTGGGGACATTCAAGTAGACACACCCAGCAGGTAACAGTTCGACGATAGGTGCCAACTCACCTGGCACAGTCCACGACTCGGTCACATAGAGGACATCCAGTTCCCGATCGATGAAGAAATCCTTCAAGATGAACGTTTTATTACAGATCGAGCGTGCATTGATCAAAGCGCACCACAACGGCGCTGCTGGCCGAATGACAGGACCTACAGATGTGTGGCAGTTGTTGACACATCAGAGATTAGACGCCATCACTCCTCGCTGGAATCTGTCACAGGTCCGGGACAGCAGCTCCGGGAGACAGGAAGCACAGTCAATGGAGCGGCATTGAGGTACAGACAAGAGACAGAGTTGCTGCGCTCTGACAGAGCAATCCAGAGCCGAACGAAGGCGAACCCGGCGGCCACTATGACAGCCCCGCCAACGGCGGCGTTTTGGGAGCCGCCCTTGAGGATGGATCCTCCATAGGGTGACAGGAACAGAGGGAAACCAATGTTGGAGTGTTTCCCGGAGATTAATGCTGCCACACAGGGGAAAACGCCCAGAATAGCGAAGATCCAGAAGGGTAAGTCTGTCATGGGTCGTGAGTGAAGATCCCAGGGAGAGCACAAAACATAGAAAAATAAAAAGTAGAGTCCATGGACGGCCTGCCGAACACGCTGGCGCCATCTTGGCCGTTCCATCTCGTGCATCCAGAGATGCTCTTCTGCATACCTTGGTTGTAATGAGTGGTTATTTGAGTTACTGTAGCCTTTCTATCAGCTCAAACTAGTTTGGACATTCTCCTCTGACCTCTTAGCCTAGTGAACTAGACCAAATTCTTGCTTTGCAAAGTTTGGTCTAGGCATGCTCCATTGGAACCTCCGCAGCTCCTACTAGGACTCTGGCTAGCCAATCACAACTCTCTAGAGGGGTTTCAAACACATAAAGAGCTGTGATTGGTCCTAATGGTGGGCCAATCATAGTGCTCTATCTGCTTAGTGAACAAATTACAGTGCTTTATCCGCTTTGTGGGCCAATCAGGGCACTCTATATGCCTGGTGGGTGGGATGATGCAACAGAGTGAAACAAGAGTATGTCACATTCATTGTCCAGTGGAATGCGGAGATCATTTGAAAGACAACGGTAGAACCCGCTCCACAACCGAGAGCCGTCAATGGAGCGTGGCCAGACTAAATAATACATTTATTTAGTCTGGCTTGCCAGGCTACTGACCTCTAGCACCAACAAGACATTTTCGCCCACAGAACTGTCGCTCACTGGATGGTTTCCATTTTTCAGACCATTGCCTCTATTCCCTAGAGATGGTAGTGTGTGACAATCCCAGAAGATCAGCAGTTTTTGAAATACTCAGGCCAGCCCGTCTGGCACCAACAACCATGCCACGTCACTTAAATGGCCTTTCTTCCCCCATTCTGAGGCTCGGTTTGAACTGCAGCGGATCGTCTTTACCATGTCAGCATGCCTAGATGCAATGAGATGCCACCATGTGATTAGCTGATTAGTACCTTGCGTTAAAAAACAGTTGGACAGGTATACCCAAAAAAGTAGCCAGTGAGGGTACTTGAGTAATGGCTGCCTCAAGTACCTTGCATTGATTTGAAGAGTTGTCCCCCAATACTAGTAGGGGGAGTTGACAAAACGAGCAAGACATACTCATCACGGTCACGCCGTCTCTGGTTTAGAGGTAATTAATAAGTAGTAAGTAAGTACATTTTATTTCTATAGCACTCATCACAGACATAGAATCACAAAGTGCTTCACATAGATCAAAACAAAATAAAACAAAGTCATAAAATCATAATGATCTCAAAACAGAAATAAATTATCATCAGAAAAATAAAGTCATAAAATTATAAAATTTCATAAACAAATGAATGATTAAACATTTGGGTTAAAAATAAGAAAATACAAGATTTAGGTAAAAGCAGCTTTAAATAAAAGGGTCTTCAGCTGTTATTTAAAAGTGTCCAGACTGTCAATGCTGCATAAGGATAAAGGAAGATCATTCCAAAGTCGGGGTGCAACAGTCTGGAAGGAGCGATCACCTCGACTTTTATATGTGGTCTTTGGAACTTCTAGAAGGTTCTGGTGTGTGGACCTGAGGGCTCGGGTTGGAGCATAAGGCTTTAACAGTTCAGTAATATAGAGAGGAGCTTGACCATGTAGAGCCCGGAAAGTTATAATCAGGACTCTAAAATCAACTCTAGAGTTAATGGGTAACCAGTGCAGAGACATCAGAATAGGAGTGATGTGAGCTCTTCTGTTTGCTCCAGTTAGGAGCCTCACTGCAGAGTTCTGGACCAACTGAAGGCGGTCAAGGGCTTTTTTGTTAGAACATGTGAAGAGTGCGTTACAGTAATCTAGACGGGAGGAGATAAAGGCATGGAGAACCATTTAAGTTCATGTTTGGACGCCAACCTTCGCAGTTTGGAGATATTTCTTAAATGATAAAAACAGTTTCGGACCAACATTTTTGAGTGACCTTCAAGAGACATTGGTTGGTCAAAAACACCCAAATTCCTTAAGTTTGTCTTGACGGCAGAAGATAAATGACCAAGTTTTAGACTAATCAGGGGAAGCATGCTCTCAGGGGCGATGATCAGACATTTAGTCTTTTCAGAGTTTAACTGGAGGACGTTATCTTCTAGCCAGCTGGTGATCGCTGATAGACATTCTAGTAATTCAGACAGTTTATAGAGCTCAGAATCCTTAAAGGAGCAGTACAGCTGAATGTCATGTGCATATAGGTGATAAGAGACATTATGAAAGGAATCAATTATCTGTCCAAGAGGGAGTATGTACAGCAGAAACAACATTGGACCCATGGATCATACTATCTACGATTTCGCAGCTGTTTTTTTTTTTTTGCCACAACCTCAAAATTTTCCGGTTAGTGATCTTTTCTATTAAAGCCATGTTTGTTTTGGTTGTACCCACAAACCAAGGATGCCATCTGGTCTTAGTACCCTACAGTCATCCATGCTTTCATTACCTCTCGCCTGGACTATGCAAATGCCCTCTTAGTTGGTGCTCCGGTCTCTGCCCTGAATCGGCTGCAGGTCGTCCAGAACGCTGCTGCCAGGTTTTTGACAACACGCACCGGCGTAGCCATATTACATTTCTCAGTGGCCTAGTGGTAGAGTGTCCGCCCTGAGACTGGGAGATCAGGGGTTCGATTCCTGGTCGGGTCATACCAAAGACTTTCAAAAAGTGGGACCCAATGCCTCCCTGCTTGACACTCAGCATTAAGGGGTTGGATTGGGGGGTTAAACCACCAAATAGTTCCCAAGCGCAGCTGTGTCTGCAGCTCACCGCTCCCCCAGGGGATGGGTCAAATGCGCAGAACAAATGTCGCACACACACCTGTGTGTGTGACAACTAATGGGACTTTAATATTACCCCTGTCCTGGAACATCTTCACTGGCTCCCTGTCATTTTCCGAGTACAGTTTAATCTATTGACTTTTGTCTTTTAAAGCACTCGATGACCTGGCACCTCCCCATCTCTCTGACCTGCTCACTCCCTATGTACCCACGTGCACGTTGAGGTCGGTTGACCGCCCGCTGCTTTGCACGCCCCAGATGCGTTACAAATCATGGGGTGAACGAGCATTTGTACATGCAGCCCCAAAGCTGTGGAACTCTCTACCCATTATAGTCCGACAGGCTCCATCGTTGGCGGTTTTTAAATCTTGTTTAAAGACCCACTTCTACAATGCGGCTTTTAGACCGTGACTCGTTTTAGTGTTTTATTGTTTTGATGTGTTCTTAGTATTCCTCATTTTTGCTCTTGCTGGTCGGTATTTTTATACTGTGCTTTTGTTGCTTTGATTGGTCGTGATTTGGTCCAACCTGTGCAGCACTTTGTATGGTATGGTATGGTATGGTATGGTATGGTATGGTATGGTATGGTACTGTGCCCCTAGTGGAACACTCCAGTACTATATGCAGTGCAGGAGCAAGTATTTAAGACGCAGCCTGATGTCTGTGCCGACGCAAGGTTAAAAAGCAGGATATCAGGATCATCAGCATTAATGACAGGAAACTGAATACAGGTCAGAGAGTCATGTGACCTTGATGGCCCAATCGGTAGGATTGTTTCTGACTACTTAAGGCCTGGTTCACATGTCAGGATTTTTAAATGGTTAACGACTTTTAAAATTGGACAGACTCCACGCTATCCACGCTAACCTCCAGACTCCACGATCACCGATACCGATATCAAAGAATGCTGATCACCGATACCGATCACGTGGATTGGCCAGAAATTTTCTACAACATTATAATGAGTGCTACAAACTACATAATCTGGGAATAAAGAAAATGTAACCTAATCTAAAATGGTCTGTATTAATTTTGACAAAAGCTTTTTTTTATCTTTTAAGAGAAAAAAAGTCTTGCAGCACAGTCAGTGTTTTTATTTCTGACCACTACTTGTAAGCTTCCTGCTCAGAACCCAAGGTTTAGACATGAAGATGTCTCTTGGATGAGAGGTAAAACATTTTCAAGATAACCAGAAAACTCTAGCTGTTTTAATAAAATCTCTTAAGATGATCATGACCAGGAAAACTGAAGCACTTAAATGTAGCTCCTATCAGTAACAATCGAACTGATTCAAACATTAACGCCTCTGTCAGTGCGCCCCAGGGCAGCTGTGGCTACATCGAAGCTCATCACCATCAGTGTGTGAATGGATGAATGATTCACTGTAGTGTAAAGCGCTTTGGAGTCCTTACTCTGAGAGGCGCTATACAAGTGCGGGTCATTTATCATTTAAAGGTTCTAAATAGTGCAGAAACACAAATAAATAAAAAGTCAACTAAGTGTGTTGAGGTTTAACATTGTCATTAATGTTATTTTTATTGTACCAGAGAGTTAATGATGATATGAGAGTAATGTTATGTGTTAGTTTTATTTTTTTTATACCTTTTTCATTAGAAGAAAAACAGAAAAAAAGGAAAACTAATCATTAATCTGTCATGATGGATGTCATAGATCTTGCTTAGCTTGTGTTTTTATCAGTCATGAGCTTAGCTGGCCTCATAGCACAGTCCCAGCATGTTTATTCTATATTGTCCACATAATTTGTACATAGAACTGCTTATTTGTAAATCGAATTTGAAAAGAAATGCCAACAGAAAAGAAAAACCACAAAGCTATTGTTAAATTTTACTTTTAGCAAAGCTAGACTGAGAGACAGAGCATAATCTTACACACACACACACACACACACACACACAAATATAAAGTTTTTTTTCTCACCTTGGATCGAGGAGGGTTACAATCGTGTACAGAGGCTCAGATTCCATGTCCTTGAATCTCTTCTCGACAGAATCCAACAGCGTGGCTTTGACAGTTTTTACACCGTGGTCAGTCTCCTGTGTGTTCTCAAGAAGACGAGTTAAGGCTTTGATGGATGGAATTACATCCGCAGCCGATGCAGTTGATTCACTTATCTTGCGTGTGAGCTCGTCAAAGGGTTCAAGCAGTGAAATCAGATTTTCAATCAATTTCCACTGGCTGGGGATGAACATGCAAGGCAGGTCATAGTCGGCTGCATAACTGCAACGGGCGCGTTTCTGTTCCACCAAACTTTTTAGCATAGCAGCAGTACTGTTCCACCGGGTGGGGACATCCTGTTGTAGCCGTTTGAGCTGCTGGGGTTGGCTTTCTTTCTGAATGTCGTGCAGCCTGGAGTAAGCAAGCGGAGAATGCCTAAAATGATCAACCATGCGTCGCCCAGTTGCGATGACGTCAATTACTCCACGCTGTGCCAAAACACCCTCATTCACAACAAGCTGGAGTGTGTGTGCCATACACGGCAGGCTTGGTAAACCAGCATCCTTCATAGCCTTCACCATGTTACTCGCATTATCCCGTAGGATAACGTGTACTTTTTCCTTTGGGATCCCCCATGTTTGGAACGTGTCTGTGAACGCTCTAGCGATGGCAGCCGCCGTGTGTGATCCAGGAAACTCTTGTGAGTGAAGCACAACTCTCCTCAGCTCGAACTTTTCATCAATAAACTGTGCAGTTAGACTCATTATCGACATGGTACTCACACTAGCATGGACGTAATTTTGGGGGGGGGACAGGGGGGACATGTCCCCCCCCACTTTTTCCAAAGTCAAGGTTTGACCCCTGCACTTTTTACCATCCAAAAACAATATTACACTATATTAAATTGACACTGGTTGAGCTCTAGGACCAAGCAGAAAACAACCGTTTGTGTTGAAGCCTGTTTCCCATTAGAGCATACTGTAAAGATACCCCCCCTCCGTGTCCCCCCCCCCCCCACTTCTAACGTGAAAATTGTGTCTATGCACACTAGAACTCCAAATGTCACTCGTAAAGCCGACTGACACAATATTGTCATCCTGGATAAGGCTTTGGATTTGACTGTAGATACTATTATAAAGCTCCGGCAGGCATTCATCGGTGAAATATTTACGACTAGGCAGTGTGTAGCGTGGATCCAAGCTGTTAATGAGGCGTTTAAATCCGATGTCTTCGACAACAGAAAGCGGCTGATGGTCAAGGCATATGAATTCCATTACCTTATGATTTAGTTCTTTCTTTTTGTTGCTGTCTCTGCTGTAAGGTCGCTGTCGTTTATATGTCTCAGTTACACTCAGCTGAGTTAGCGGTGTCGCTACGGCGCGTTGCTTTTCTCTCTCCGACTCAGCAGCAGCCAAAGTTGTAAACTCGGTGTACTCCTTGGTGTGAGAAACTTTCAAATGTCTTATCAGGTTTGTTGTGTTGAAATTCTTTTGTAGCATTCCTCCTCTGGGTATCTCCTTTGCGCACACGTTGCAAACGGCTAATTTGTTGTCCTTTTCAGGCACATTGTAAAACTTCCATACCGGTGACGCCATTTTCAATGTAGATGCTTTGAAGAGACCACACCCCAATAGGAGACCTGGATCTGAGAAGCGTGAAAGCTTGCCCTGGCGGTGGTTTGTTGTAAACGTCACCTGATCGGTCTGCTTTGATCTATTTTGAAAACTCCGATCAAAACCGATAGGGGCGCTTTCGGCCGATTGGGATCAAATGCCAATCCATCGGTGCATCCCTAACATCCAGCCCATGTTTCAGAGCTGAAAAAGCCTGTTGAGGACAGCCCGCTCTACCTCCTGAGCTACTGCTGAGGTAGCTTCAGTTTGACATTTTCTATTAAAATCCATAAAAAGTTAATCTGGATTCAGGTCATTAGTCTGAGCTTTTTAATCGGGTAAAGTCAGATTTATCGTCATGATTCTAATTATTTAACAATAAATTTGAAGTTGCTGATAAACCTATGAAATTTATAATCTGATAGATTTTCCTCCTGAAGTAAAAGAACATTTTAAACATTTTCCAGATCTATTGGGAACCCTGAGCTGTGTGTGGACTCACATCCGGTGATTAAACATCACATGATCCATCCATCAGAGCGTTCCCGGTGGTCTTCCTCTGGGAGCTGACTCTGGATCTGTTACACTTTGATTCCACGGAGCTTTTTCCTTTAATCCGCTGCTTTTGGAGGCTCTGATGGTGGAAATCCCTCAGAGGGGATCTGAAGCAGATCTGTGATATTTTAAAAGTGTTCTGAGGTCATTAAACCTTTTTAAAAACTCTTTCAAAGATGAGAACCAAGCCGACTGTTTAGGGACTCATGGTGTTTTTTTTTTGATGAACTGCATGTGTGTGTGTGTGTGTGTGTGTGTGTGTGTGTGTGTGTGTGTGTGTGTGTGTGTGTGCGTGCGTGCGTGCGTGCGTGCGTGCGTGCGTGTGTGTATATATATAGGACCAGCACCAGTGCAGGCCATTAAACATTTAAAGTTTGAAACAGGCTTTAATAACAAATCTTCTTTTTAAAACTAAACTATTTATAGTGGGATGCATGTTTGGGCAGCCTTGTTAATCTTCATCATTTTCCTGTATAAATTGTTGGTTGTTACAAAAATTCCCAGTTAAACATATCATTTAGGAGACACACACGGTCATATTTGAGAAGGAAAACGAAGTTATTAGGATTTACAGAAAGTGTGCACTAATTGTTTAAACAAAATGCAGAACGGCGGACACGCGGATCTTTCACCGCGGTGGACCAGCAAAGCCCGATCCTTGGTCAGATACCCAGCAGCCACACCAACACGTTATATTTCAACCGATTTCACTCCATCTTAGACCGAGCAGTGTTATGGTAAACACGTAGAAGTTTCCCCCATTCAACCAGCAAACTATTGGTGAGGAAAAATTGCGGGTGAGCAACTCAAAAGTAAAGCAGCCATCCATCCATCCATCCATCTATCCATCCTTTTCTTCCGCTTATACAGAGTCGGGTCACGGGGGCAGTAGCCTAAGTCGAGAGGCCCAGACTTCCCTCTCCCCAGCCACTTGGGCCAGCTCCTCCGGGGGAATCCCAAGGCGTTCCCTGGTCAGATGAGAGACATAGTCCCTCCACCGTGTCCTGAGTCTACCTTTGGGTCTTCTCCTGGTCGGGCGTGCCCGGATACAGCGGCGCGTCTGGTCTTCAATCAGCCAAAAAGAGCACATGTCATGCCTCTGTTCATTGAGCTCCACTGGCTACCGCTAGCTCCACACATCAAATTCAAATTGCTAACACTAGCATACAAAGTCTGAGATGGTACGGCTCCCATCTACCTGAATCCTCTTGCAAAGGCTTACGTCTCGGCCCGGCCGCTCCGGTCATCACAGGATCATCGGCTAGCAGTGCCTACACCACGCTCAGGACAATCCAGACTCTTCTCATGCATCGTTCCACAACACAAGCCGTGTTCTGCTTGGACTGCCGGTACCCATCAGCTGCCTCTGGAATCCCACAGGCAAAAAGACCTGATAGGACTCTTTCTTCAGCTTGACAGCATCCCTAACCGCCGGTGTCCACCAGCAGGTTCGGGGGTTGCCACCACGACAGGCACCGACGATCCTGCGGCCACAGCTCCGGTCGGCCACCTCAATAATGGAGGCACGGAACAGGGTCCATTTGGACTCAGAGTCCCCCGGAACATTTTGGAAGTTCTGTCGGAGGTGGGAATTGAAGCTCCGTCTGACAGGAAACTTTGCCAGACGTTCCCAGCAGATCCTCGCGATACGTTTGGGCCTGCCTAGTCTGACCAGAATCCTCCCCCACCATCGGAGCCAAGTGGTCAGTTTACAGCTCCGCCCCTCTCTTCACCCGAGTGTCCAAGACATGCGGCCGCAGGTCAGATGAGACAACGGCAAAGTCGGTCATCGAGCTGCGGCCTAAGGTATCCTGGTGCCAAGAGCACACGTGGACACCTTTATGTCTGAACATGGTGTTCATTATGGACAATCCATGACTGGCACAGAAGTCCAACAGCAAAAAACCTCTCGAATTCAGATCAGGGGGGGCCGTTCCTCCCAACCACACCTCTCCAGGTCTCACAGTCGTTGCCCACATGAGCGTAAGTAAAGCAGCATCAACTAAAATAGTTGCGATGTTTCTGTGGTCTCCCTCAGAAATCCACAAGTGACCAGCATGACCACAGCCTGGCATCGGAGCCGGTCCGCTTGTCGGCTGACCCGGGAAGCAAGAACATTTAGTACTAACTTAAAATTTTTGTCTTCACTGGAATCGTCATTAGAGTTTTCTTTGTTTTCTCCCCACTTGTTCTGAGAAGTTTGAAGTAAACGGATTAATCAGATTAGAAAGTTTCAGCTTCAGTGTCAAACAAAAACAAAACTCAGACTAAGGTGTTCTTCATCTCCACAGCAGAAGAGAAAACCTACAGCAGGTCGACTCTCCTCCTCCTCGCTGTTTTACTGAGACTGATGGACGCATGATAGATTATTGATAGAAGGATGGAGGGATCGATGAGAGGAGAAAGACTGAAAGTAGGCCACCCATCTGTTCAGACTCATCTATCTGCTGAAGGTTTGATTTTTTGTCTCAGCAGAAAGAGGAGGAAGAAGAGGTGAAGACGACAGATGATGGAGCAAAACTACTGAGCCAGAGAAGTTGAGGAAGAGAGGGAAGGAGGATGTAAAAATCTAAACAAGGAAACAAAGAGCTGAAGATTAAACACAATCTTTCTTATGGGATTATGTTTTAGAGAGAACCGGTGATCAGCTGGGTTAGGGTTAGGGTTTGTCAATCTCAAAAACCAGATTATTCAGCAGGGTTGTGAACCCGTCATTGATCCTCCACCTGAAATTCCAGAATCATATTTTCCTGTTTAATTTGTTCCTTCTTGTTCTTTTGGAGAAATCAGTGTTGGCAGCTTGGAGGTGAACGAGGACCGATATCGGCTCTCAAAGCCAGAGTTGGGCGCCCGTTACGACCCCGACATGTGCTGTTATCAAGTTGACATCACCCAAATATCCCTTTGGATCACTCACAGTTAAAACTTTAGAAGTTAAAACTCATCAATTCGAAGCGGTTTAAAACAAAATGAGGCCTGGAGGACAGCAGGACCCCTGCACTGCTGCCTCCCAGGCTGTTTTTCTTCTTCTTCAGCGAGTGAGGCAGGCTAGACGCCCACGAGGCGTATTGCTGCCACAGCCGCCCAAACACACCGCCAGAGAGTGTCACAGCCTCTCATAAACCCCCCGTCTCATGCAGAAACCACATCAGGGCCCACACCCTACGCTTGTCCTCCACACCCAACGAGGTCTGCAGAGAAAACATCGACAGACCCGTAGTCCTCAACCTCTGAAAATAGGCCTCCCTCTCACGACCATACCGTCGACAGTGCAGAAGAACATGGCGCACAGACTCAGGCTCCTCACAGTCACACCTCCCGTCCATGTTTCCCCACCCCACAACAGCCCGTCTCAAAGACCACAATGCCCCAACCTCATTCGAGTGAGGACTACCGAGTCTCTCCTCCGAAAATCGAGGACCGACCCACAGCCACCCACCAAACGATGCGACCCATAAAAGCCCCTACCCACCACCCCACCATCCCACGATGCCTGCCACAGTCTGATGGCTTCCCTGTCTATCGCCCGCAGATCATGCAGCATCACGCCTCCCAGACTGCTGAAGGCACAGCCTTCTTATCCCAGGTGTCGGTCGTCAGAAGGATTTGTCTCAGCTGTGCTCCTCAGCAGCCCGGAGGAGGAGGAGGAGCGGTGTCGGGCTGATCCCCGGGGCTGGGCGATCCTGGCTCCTGCACCTGAAGAGGCCAGGCTGGTGGCCATGACAGTGCCTCAACAGGAACTGTGTATAGACAGGAAGTATAGGAGAAGGAAGGGAGGATGCACGTAGGTGAGAAAGAAAATGATCTTTCATAGCTCCGCTCAAGATTATAATTATGAGGCGCTTCAGAAAAACTGAAAAAAACATTTGAAGTATAAAAAAGATTTCAAACAATTATTTAAAATATGTTTAAAATGAGAGAAAATCGATTAAAAAGTGATAAAAAATAATAATGCAAGGAAAGGGAGAGAAAATGAATAGGAAAGAGGGGAATCAGAGGATCGCGGGAAAGGCAGAATAATAGCAGAACAAGGAGAGGATGATGAAGGTCTCACCAGAGCCTGAACAGGTGAGTTTAAAGGAGACCACTGAGTCCACTGATCTCAGGCTCAGGGGGAGAGAGGTCCAGAGTCTGGGGGCCACAGCAGTAGATGATCTGTAACCTTTGACCTTTAGCCTGGTGCTGCACAACCAGTAGGCTTTGGTCACTGGACCTCAGGGACCTGCTGGAGGTGTAGGGACTAAGAAGATCACCGATGTATGATGGTGCTTGTCCATGCAAGGCCCTATAGACCAGGGGTCTCATTTATCAAACATTGCGTAGAATCCTTATTAAAACCGTACTTAAGCTCAGTTAAAAAAATGTACTTACGCCAAGTAGGTTTGTGATCTATCAAACATGGAGTACGCACAGCTGCACGCAATCTCCGCTTCATAAATCGGAGACTAACGAGAATGTTTCTCAGCTGCATTTTAGTCACATCCGGCCCTCACCACGCCCACTTACTGCCATAAATAGTAAATGCTTGTTCTGTGTGAAAATGAAGCGGTACAAGTGATAATGCTGCAGGATTTCATAATTGTATCCTTCTCAGCAGCAGCACTGCAGGTGCTCTCCATGTCCAAAACGTACGTAAGCCAGGTCCTTAGTCAACTTAAGTTGTGCACCTTTTTCCGCTAAGTTTTCTTTCATAAATCTCAAAGTTTGCGTGGAAAGTTGCTTACGCAGTTTTCCGACCCCGTTTTGTGCGTAAGCAAGCTTGATAAATGAGGCCCCAGAGCCAGGATGTTGAAAGGAACCCTGAAGTTGACTGGCAGCCAGTGCAGCTGGAGGAGAAGCGGGGTGATGTGGGTGTGTTTGGAGGACTTGGTCAGAAGCCGAGCACAGGCATTCTGAACCACCTGTAGACGGTTCAGGGAGGTTCTGCTAGGTTGGACTAAGAGGGTGGTGTAATGAACCAGTGGTCATATTTCCACCAACAAACTGAACAGAGGTTCGTTTATTTCCTTTATTTCGTTTATTTCATTCAGTCAATCAAATAAAAGTTACATTAAAACAATTCATGTTCACAAATAATCATAAATGAAAAGGAGCAGAAAGAAGCAAAAGCTTATAATATCTGCCCCCTTTTCACTTCAAGACATCAGCTGTTCAACTCAAAGAATTTCGTTCATCTAACCCCCACCCCAACACAAAACAGGTCAATCAGCCTACTTAAGGTCATTACTTCATCATGATACGTTTCACATTTTTTTTAAATACAGAAAATGATTTAGATTGTTTTATTTCACTGTTGAGTCTATTCCATAAATAGACACCTTTAACTGAGATACATCTTTCCATTATCGCTGTTCGGAATCTTGTTTTTTTTTTTTAAACATCAGTTCCTTTTAAATTATAATTACTTTCTCTTTTTACACATTTCCTTTAAATATTTATTGGTAGAATTCCTTTATGTGCTTTGCACATAAGTTTTAATAAATTTTATTCTACTAGTTTGTCAAATTTCATTAGGTCTAGTTGTGAAAACATTGGATCAGTATGATCCCTGTATCCACTTCCACTAATAACTCTCACTGCTCTTTTCTGTAAAAGAAAAATTGAATGCGTGCATGTTTTGCAGGCATTTCCCCATACTTCGATACAATATGTCAGATATGGAAGAATTAACCAGTTATACAGAATATGCTAAGCTTTTATGTTCAACAATTCTTTCGTCTTATTTAGTACTGAAATAGCTCGAGATATTTTGATTTTAATATAATTTATGTGAGACTTCCACGATAACTGTTCATCAATAATAGCACCTAAAAACTTAACTTATTTTACTCTTTCTATATCAATTTCTTCAACATTTATTGATACATCAGCACTTTTTTTTACTACTGCAAAAAACTATAAACTTAGTTTTATCAATATTTAAAGAAAGCCTATTGATATCAAACCACATTTTAATTTTTGTAAATTCATTTTCAGCTACATTTAAAACATCTTTTATATTTTCTCCTGAATAAAATAAGGTAGTGTCATCTGTAAGTAGTATGCACTTGAATAATTTTGAAACCAAAGCAGTGTCAGTAACGTATAAAAGAAAGAGTAATGGTCCAAAGACCGATCCTTGTGGTACTCCACAACTAATATTATGTATAGAGGATTTTATATTATTAATTTCTTCAAACTGTTGTCGGTTCGTCAAATAACTTCGTACCAACTCATGTGCTACTCCTCTAATCCCGTATTTGTATAATTTATCTAATAATATTACATGATCCAGCGTATCAAATGCTTTTTGTAAATCTACAAAAACACTCGCCAAATATTGTTTATTATCTATTGCTATTGAAATCTCTTCTGCTAAGTCAGTTATTGCTGTTGCAGTTGAACGATTAGAACGAAACCCATATTGACTATTATGCAAAAACACTATGCATGTTAATAAACTTTTCCAATCTAACAACAAATAATTATTCCAGAATATCTGAAAACTGCGGAAGCAGTGATATTGTCCTATAATTAGAGTATTCATGCTTATTTCCACTCATAGAGTGGTATCACTCTATCAGTTTTCATATTTTCTGGAAATATTCCTTTAACAAATGATAGATTGCATATATATGTAAAAGGTTTAATAACTAAGTCTATGATTTTTTCACAAGAGACATATCCATATCGACATAATCATTTGAAGTCTTGTTCGGACACTGTTGCACTATTTGTGATATTTCATTCTCATCTGCTTTATCAAGAAAAATACTATCCACAATATATTTTATTGTTTTTCCAGTATTATTATCATTTTTTACTTTAGGAATTTGTTTCGCTAAATTTGAGCCGATGTTCATAAAAAATGTATTAAAGTAATTTACGATTTCTTTTTTATCAAAAATATCCATCTTGTTTTCTATAAAGTGATTAGGTATTTGTGGTCATACTTTCTCTTTTTTTAGAAGTTTACTAATTACACCCCATGTGTTCTTTGTGTTATTCTTGTTTTTAACTAACAACTGACTGTAAAGTTTGGTTTATGCTTGACGCGTCCGCGAGGTCCGCACGGCTCCGCGCGGCAAAATTGCGTCATTTTAACAACCACGCCCCTTTCACCGCGCCTCCGCACGGCCCAAAATTTCCTCACTGCGCACCTAGGAAATTTTCTAACCACGCGGATGGTCGGACGCGGAAAAACATGGCGGACCGGCAAGAACTAGTATGGCAGAGGTTAGTAAATACAGACATTTGTATGATTCAGCTCTCAGAGATCACCGTGATCAACATGTTGTTAATAATTCTTGGAGAGAAATAGCTCACACTGTCGGAAAAGACGAGGACGCTGTTAAAAATGCTGGAATGCCATGTTGTAAACAACAGTCATTTTTACTTCTACTATGGTGTAGTGTTGGATGCATGCCGTAGAGCTCCATGCTGCCCCCTACAGTTTGGGTGAATACTGGCTCACCGCAGAGACAAGCCGCATGAACCATAAACGCTGCAAGTTGTGAAGCGCGTTCCATCCGCGATCCGCATCACCGCGCGGAAAGTAAATGCGTCAAGCATAAACCAAGCTTTATACTCCCTTTTCTGATGTTTTATGATCCATAATAATTTGCTTTTATATTTTTTATATCTCACTTCTGATTCTTTTGTCCTAAGCTTCAAAAACCTTATATATAAATAATTGTTTTTCTTGCAGGCATTTTTATGCCGTTTGTCATCCACGGTTTGTTAATTTTCTTGGCATTACCTCCTATTTTGATCATTTTACAGTTCTTATTCTACAAAGTCAACAGTATGTTCATGAAAGTATTATAGGTTAACCTTTCATTTGCAGATATGACAACACCATCTGTCTGGCCTCCAAATCTTTGAGAATGAGTATGAGAAGTTTAATGAGAAATTAAAATCAATAGTACAATATAATATAACAAAGAAACATTTGAAGGTTTACAAGCAAACACACAACTTACCCAATGCTAAGAATGGGTGCAGGCAGAAGCATAAGCTTATAAGCCCAGCCCCCCAAACCCTTTGAACTTAAACAAAATTTTAGAATAGCATACTGATTCCATAATTTTTACATGTTTATGTTTATGTTTTATGTTTATGTATTTAGTAGACGCTTTTGTCCAAAGCGACTTACAAGTGATAATCGGCATGTTGCCCTTGAGGCTAACAACAACAATAACAACAACATTGACATCAGTCGTGGAGAGGAGGGAACATGGAGTGGACAGTAGAGAGGGGGGACGGGTGCAGGGAAGGTGCTAGTTAAGAAGATGCTCTCTGAAGAGCAGGGTCTTCAGGAGTTTCTACATCATGTTTGAAATGTATGGGAATATATTCAAATCCCCATTCTAGCTTTCCATCCAAAACAAAGTTCTTCCCCAGGTCTTGCTATGGCAAAGACGCCATAACATCTCTGCCCAAGGCCTCCAGCAGAAGTCCGACTGCTGCATCCTCACTCTAAAGGAAGCGATTCGCCCACTTCTAAGTTCCTACGTGACTTTACAACCTGTAAGTTGAAATAATCAAATGTGTTGAATGAATAAGATGTTTAAATCAAATGTTTGAAGAATCTGTGCCTTAATCAATATCTATACACTCATACACATTATAATAAGATTGTTATTAATGTTAACTTCCACTTCACAGAAGTGATTTAAGCATTCTCACACAAAGAGTCTCTCTGAAGATCTGAAGGAAGGAGGGGCTTCTGAGGAATGTTTGGATAAAACTCTCAAACGTGTCAAATTCTCATTTTCCAAATTTACAAGCAATAATTTTGGATTAAACAGAAATGTTTCCAGAATTAATTCAGTTTCTAGCTGACTCTTGAACCGGCCAATTCAGGAACAAGCATTTGAAACCATCCCATCTTTTGACCTCAGGTCAAAGCCTCTCTGCAACGCTGCGGCTGACATCAGGAAAACGGCTCTTCTATGAGTCAACAAACAGATGCAAACAAGCACTCACCTGGAGAGATCTCAGACTGGACGGGTCCTATCGGAGCTAATCTACGGGTTCCTGATACCGAGAGGTCCGCCGGCAGTCTCCATCACGACCTCTTGACCCCCTGGATCGCACGAGGATCCCCACACAAGCGTGGGTAGATTCGACACAGATTGCATCGGACGGTTTTTATAAATAAGTGTCTAGTTTACCAGACAGCCAAGTTTATTTTACAACCCAGACTTTGCAAAGTCTCTCTGATCGATGTTTCATATTTATATGGAAGTATCACATCTTATGGGCCATTTCGATAAATATGTAGCCACTCCTTAACACAACAGCGGAGAGAGGAAGTAGAGGTTAAAACACGAAGAAGACTAAAGGAAAACAAATAGAAGGAAGCTAAATGAGGATGTGACTAACGGAAACCTGGACACCTAGAAGAAAGAGGCAAGACGAGTCAAGCAGGAAACAGAGCTCCAAAAGAGCAAAGTGACTTAAAAAGGCTGAAAAATGTAAGAAATGTCAGACAAATAACTAAAACATCAAAACTGCTTCTTTATTTCCTTTTCCTGTTTGATCAGATTTCAATGTTCAGATGTGCAGCACCCCCCAGAGGCTGCTGGAAGAGCCCCCCCCCCCCACACACACACACACACACACATGCACGCATACACACGTCTGTCTTTCTATCATAGTGAGGACCCTCCATTGACTTCCACTCATTTTTGTGATTTCACCATGCCTAACCCATTCCCCAACTCTAACCCTAACCAACGCTGATCTATTCCTAACCCTGACCTTTACTAAAACTTAATCCACACCAGACCTCTAACTGGTATAGTAAGCTTCTGGTATGCTTCTAAAAAAGTGTGGAACAAAAAAATGTCCTCACTTTGTAGGGAAAGTGGTCTAAATGGTCCTCAGTATGTAGTATGTACAAGAACACACACACACACACACACACACACACACACACACACACACACAATGTAGTAAACACACCTCTGTTGCCAGAAACTTCTTAAACACAATTCTCACACACTCCAATTACTGAATGTGCAAACACACACACACGCACACACACACACACACATGCACACACACACACACACACACACACACACACACACACACACACACATGCACACACACACACACATGCACACACACACACACACACTTACACACACATGCACATACACACACACTTCACACACACACACATGCACACACACACACACATGCACACACACACACACACACACACACACTTTTCATTGTAAACTTTCTAGAAAAGCTCTGCTTCATTACACTGATGCAGCTAATTCATGATATCCTGTTTCTCTTTTGCTCTCCTGATGAGGATAAATGAGCCTCTCGCCTCGACGGAGAAGTGATGAAGTGTTGAATGAATTATGTTTCCTCTCCTGCCTGAGTGTGTTAAAAGGTTAGAAACACGTCTCTGAAGGGTTCTTCTGGGTTCCTCTGTGGCTTTTCCCGTTTCTCACCTCAGGCAGTTAGAGAAAGTAGCTTTTTATCGTTTTACCGGATCAGAGGTGGTTTTGTTTATGAGCGGATCAACAGGAAGTCGTCCCTCTTGTATTTAGTTTGGATCAGAACTTCTGATCGAAAAACAATGATGGTTGACCGAGCTTTTTATCCCGACTGCCTCGGTAAAATGGATATTTCACCAAATTGTGACCTTTAACCTCTTGCTATTTAACCTTCCCCACACCTCCATCCTAGCCTTAACCCTTTTGCGCATGCAGAGCTTTGTTTCTAGTTGTGACGTCCCTCTTGTAACATCCAGCAATGGTCAGATTTTAGGCACAGTTTGACCATCCAACATCTGGTCAAAAAGGAGACTCGAGACTGTATGTGTCCCCTCTAAATCAGCCTGCCTCCATCACACCAGCTGGAGCTCAGAGCCTGCAGCTCTGACAGAGATAACGAAATCATAACAATAACATTCTCTCCTCAAGGTCCCTCACAGAGCACCTTCTTATCCAAGTCTCGTTGCTTCACAGAAGAAAGAAGATTTTAAAATTAAAGATGAACTTCCACAACTAATAAAGTTAAATAATCATTAAATGAACATTTGTTTATTGCTACTTATAATAATTATGAAGTTATGACATGTTTCATTAATCTGTTCTCACTGATTGATTGCATGTTTAGTTGACAAGGTCATCACCATTTGCACTCACACAAGAACAAAGTAAGGTAAAGTTAAACTCATGACACATGAATAGCCTTTACCCCAGATCAAAGCATCCGGTATCAAAGAAGGCGTGTTTCTGAGATTCTTGGTAACACAATCATACACAATCATAACATGAGAACATTAAAACCAGATTACTCGGGTTTTTCCTCAGTTTTAGAGAAAGCTTCAGACCGGCCACCTGAAGCAAAATCCTCTTTAACCACCAAAGCTTTTGATCCGTCGTCAAAACCTTTTTGCACCTGCGCAGCTGATAAAGCAAACGGTTCCTGCAGAACAAGCTGAGATTATTTAGACTCCATAAGAGTCCCAGACACGCGGTTCCATCCGTCTGTCGTGACCCGAGACATCTGTGGACTGAAGGGTCGGTGCCACGGTATTCTACAGCCCTCCGGTGCCAGGGGTCATCTGACGTCTCTGAACTTTGGATCCACAAGAGGGTCTCTGAAAACGGGTGAAGTAGACACACAGACAGCGTCTGATGAATTTTTGATAACAATCAGCTTCATAGCTTAACGCAAACCAAATTCTTTTGCATCCAGAACTCAGCTCTCCTAGATACAGAAGTTCTGACTAACATCGCATTCACACACAGGTTCATACATTACATCTAGTTCCATCCATCACAGTAAATGTTAGTTAACTTATCATGTTTTAATTGTTGGTAAAATAAATTCTTACTTTTATAAACCTGACTCTTTTCTGAATCAAACGAAGTGTTTACAATCCCCTAATAAAGAATCCTAGAATCTTCTGATTAAAGCACAACAAAGACCAGGCAGGGTCATATATATTGTGTGTGTGTGTGTGTGTGTGTGTGTGTGTGTGTGTGTGTGTGTGTGTGTGTGTGTGTGTGTGTGTGTGTGTGTGTGTGTGTGTGTGTGTGTGTGTGTGTGTGTGTGTGTGTGTGTGTGTGTGTGTGTGTGTGTGTGTGTGTGTGTGTGTGTGTGTGTGTGTGTGTGTGTGTGTCTGCTCTGTCTTCTCGATCCCCAGTAAGTCGTGGAGGATGGCTGCTTATACTGAGCCAGGATTCTCTGGAGGTTTCTTCCTGTTAAAAGGGAGTTTTCCTCTCCACAGTCGCTGCATGCTTGCTTAGTATGAGGATTGCTGTAAAGTCACTGACACTAGTCAGTGACTTGATGCAATTTGCTGGGTTCCTTATATAGGAAACATTATTTCTGATTGGCTTAATGAACTGTGAATTGGAATGTTTATTATGTGAAGTGCCTTGAGACGACTCTTGTCGTGATTTGGCGCTATATAAATGAACTTGAATTGAATTGAATTGAATATTTAGATAGAGTATCACAGCTTATTGGTCGTAAGTAGAGGTAATATATATACTGAGCTCTCAAAGCACTCAATTTACCAAACCCTACACTCTCCAACACGTTAGCAGGAAGTTTAGGATGAGAAACTGGGTAAAGGTTAGGATGTGGGTGTGAGACGGTGATGTATACAGAAACCTTGAGGCTCCTTATTGAGGAGGAGGTAACCTAATCCAGGTTACCGTCGGATCTGGGCTCAACGTGTGGGATTTTCTGCCTGCTGGGTTTTGGTTTGAGAAGAACTTGTCATCACTTCAGGCCACGAATGTCATAAAGGTCTAGGCTGATCTGTGATGAGGAAACCTGAGGATCAGGTTTGGACCTGTGTGGGATGCCTCTGCTCTCCAGTTGCTCCTTCATCTGCTGTACTTAGTACCGGTGGCTGGTAGGAGGTGAAGGCTTTAGGACCACAGCAGGTTGGTTCCTCCTTCTTAATTCCCTCATTAGTTTGAATTCCATCTGTTCCTAACGTTTTCTACAAGTTTGGTTTCTTGTGAAAAAGTTTAAAACCCATCATGGCTGTGCAACGTTTTTAAGTGATCACAATCCATAAACCGTCATATGAAACGCATTCAGTAAAGTATAACGTCCCACAAAAATATGAATCATTAATATTATTGAACCTTTAATATCAGATTGAAGCACTCAGACCAAGTGATTTCTGGTTTTAAATCATTTGGATGTCGCACAGAGCTTTAAGTACAACGCTGTTGGGTGAGAAAGCAGGAGTGTGACCCATAGTTCCCCAAATTTAAAGAGCAAGTCACCCCCAAATCACTTTTTTTTTGCTGATAAACTATATAAAGGAGTGTCTAATCGTGCTACAGACACGTGTTGTCAATAATTTGGCACTTCAGTGCATCTTAGTTAAAATTTAAATATTCTGCCTAAAAC
Source organism: Nothobranchius furzeri (assembly GCF_043380555.1). NCBI lineage: Eukaryota > Metazoa > Chordata > Actinopteri > Cyprinodontiformes > Nothobranchiidae > Nothobranchius > Nothobranchius furzeri. Next base: position 38,514,105 of record NC_091741.1, on the reverse strand, counting down.
TGGCAGTGTTGCGCCGTCGTCAGGGAAAAATTCTGCACTGTATTTGAATTTAAATCTGCCACCGCTATTGGCTAAGAGGTATGCTATGATGTCATCTGGTATATTATGATGTCATAATGCCATTGTGAGCCTGTGTGTGTGTGTGTATTTGTTAGCAGCTCCGCCCTCTCGGTCTGCCAAGCAACAGCATTTGTTGCATTTTTCAAACATGAAGTGGGAGTGAAGTAAGTTTCTTGTAGGGGGTGACTTGCTCTTTAATGTGGCCAATCAGATGGTGGGTGGGCGTGGCCAGCATGTGAGAGGGATTTGGAGCAGAGAACTTCATGAACATCTGTAGTTTAGACCACAGTCATTGTAGTTTATGTACCTCCTTTAATTTTGTGGTTGGAAGTTTCTATTTTGAACTGTTTTAGTTTTACTTTTATCAGAAAGTGATAGAAAATCAAACCGGCTTCACTTTAGATCCGATTCAAACCACTCAACTAAAAATAAAGCCTTTGTTTCAAAATGTCCTGACCAAAGGCCTCAGGTGGCAGGGGAGTGTGTGTGTGTGTGTGTGTGTGTGTGTGTGTGTGTGTGTGTGTGTGTGTGTGTGTGCGTGTGTGTGTGTGTGTTCTCCTGAACGATCTGTTCTCTAGTGAAAGCCGGATCATCCTGCAGATCGGATCAGCTGAGAGAAACGCTCACACGTATAAAACATGGTGGACGGCTGAGAAAATGAATGTGATTAACAGTCTCACGCCGCTAATGGTTTCTACGTGCACTGATCACGTGACCCACAAAAGAAGGGGGGAGGGGCTATTTGATGTTTAATAATCAAACCAAGTAGAGCTGTCTGATGGAGCAGAAAACATTATCCAGTGACTCTCGTCTATTACCAGGGTTTAACAGGAGAGTCGGTGTGTTCTGCCCCTCTCTGTAACGAGGCTTGTTAGTGGAAAATGTGCTGATTGGTGGAAACTTCCAGCAGGCACGTGATTGGTTCAATTCAGTTTCAGTTCAAGTGTTTCTGCAAACCTAAGAGTTTCTGCAGAAATATGACAAAGTTCTAAATCCCCCGGGGAGCCAATTAATTTCAGTCACACACACACACACACCCTGCCATCACACATCCACACTACATGTATTTACAGTGAAGGTGACAATTTATTTTAACAGCCTTGCAGCAAAACTTATTGAATGTATGCGTTCGTGGAGAGTGGGATCTGTGCAGACAGGTGAAACATCACGAGCTTCAGCAGAACAGCTTAATCTACTCACAACTTATATTTTAATGTTCACCATCATCTACGATGCTTCTTCAGATCGTCCTGTACCTCCATTAGTAGACGTGTTTCCTACTCCACGCTCTCGGCCTGGGCTGCGCTCGCAGGACCAGAGGGCTGATAAATCTTCTCTAGCTCAAGATTTCACCAAAGCTCGGGGTTCCCTGCCATCCAGTGATGGGAACCGTAAAGCTTGGATTGTGCTTGACGCGCGAGGTCCGCACGGCTCCGCGCGGCAAAATTGCGTCATTTTAACAACCACGCCCCTCCACCGCACCTCCGCACGGCCCAAAATTTCCGCACCGCACACCTAGGAAATTTTCTGACCACGCGGACGGTCGGACACGGAAAAACATGGCGGACCGGCAAGAACTAGTATGGCAGAGGTTCGTAAATACAGACATTTGTATGATTCAGCTCTCAGAGATGACCGGGATCAACATGTTGTTAATAATTCTTGGAGAGAAATAGCTCGCACTGTCGGAAAAGACGAGGACGCTGTTAAAAATGCTGGAATGCCATGTTGTAAACAACAGTAATCTTTACTTCTACTATGGTGTAGTGTTGGAAACATGCCATAGAGCTCCATGCTGCCCCCTACAGCTTGGGAGAATATTGTCTCACCGCAGAGACAAGCCGCATGAACCATAAACGCTGCAAGTTGTGAAACGCGAGCCGCATCACCAAGCGGAAAGTAAATGCGTCAAGCATAAACCAAGTTTAAGACCTCGTGTCCTGGAAGTGGACGGCTACGAGAATACTATAAAAAGAGGGGGTTGTCTTTGGGTTACTCTGGAGGGAGGGGTTCTCGCTACTCCTCCAGGGGGCGGTCGTCCCTCTCGGATGAACCACGCCGTTCCTCACGACCATGCTTGCAACAGCCCTGGTGCTCCAAGCTCAAGAGCTGGTTCCGACCACGTGTCCCCTGACGACCTGTGGTCCATTCTGAGATCTGTGCTTTGTGACTGGGTGGACGCCTCGCCGAAGGATGAGGAGGTTGTCCTCATCTCTTCAAAAGCCGGGGGTGCGAGATGCCTCCGTCGTAACGAAGAGTCCACCATCAGTTGAACCTGCCACGATGGACCTTAGCACGGCACCCGCGGCCCCATTAGGATCTTGTGACGTTGCGTCCATCACTGTCTGTCTTGAAGCATCCTCTGCACCACATTTGTCCTGAGAGACTTATAAGGAACTGTTTCACTGTAAGTATGGTATAACTGTCATCGTTATAAACTAATATTCATTAAAATAACGCATTTCAACAATAAACAGTTATTCTGATTCAGTCACTACTTTCAAGCAGTCAAGTCTTGTTAAATTCACCTAAGATGGAACACTCATTGTTCTATGATTGTAATTCATCTGTAGTAAGTAAGTAATCGTGTAGAAAGAATAGGATTATTTTATTAAGAGTCCCGTCTTCTCCTGGAGACGTCGTAACTTGCAGCAGAGAAAAGGAAGCAGGAGAGGAACTTTGTTATGGCGGTTCCTGCGGTGGCGAGGCTGGCTTATGGAGAGATGGTTCTACACAGATCATTTGTTTTGACTGGGAGAGCAAATGAAGGCGGCTGGGCAGTGTAAGGCCTGATGACCTTTGGCATTGCGTGCCTTTCTTAATGCAACACCATCATGAAGTTTGGGAGAAATCTGAAATTAACTGATTATGAATTGAATAAAAAGCATCACGGACAAACACACCAGTTTGTTTCTATCCTCGTTCGGACTTTGGTTAAAGAGCAAGTCACCCCCTACCTGAGTCTTACGCCACTCCCACTTCCTGTTTGAAAAATCCTAGCAGACTGAGAGGGCGGAGCTGCTAACAAACACACACACACACACACAGGCTCACAACAACATTGTGACATCATATGGTACCAGCTAACGTTCTAGGGTACCTCTTAGCCAATAGCGATGGCAGATTTAAATTCAAATGCAGTGCAGAGTTTTTACCTGACAACGGCACAACACTGACAGTTTTAGGCGGAAAATTTAAATTTGAACTAAAATGCACTAAAGTGCAAAACTGTTGACTACACGTGTCTGCAGCACGATTAGACACGCATTTATATAGTTTAGCAGAAAAATAAGTTGATTTGGGGGTGACTTGCTCTTTAACTATGCTCTGCATTCATGGCCCAGAAACAACAAGCATTTGTAGTGTCTCAAAAAATCAACATTATCATCATTTCAAGATCCTGGTTCTGGTCTATAGGGCCTTACATGGACAAGCACCATCTTATATTGGTGATCTTCTTAGTCCCTACACCTCCAGCAGGTCCCTGAGGTCCAGTGATCAAAGCCTACTGGTTGTGCAGCAACAGGCTAAAGGTCAAAGGTGACAGATCATCTGCTGCTGTGGCCCCCAGACTCTGGACCTCTCTCCCCCTGAGCCTGAGATCAGTGGACTCAGTGGTCTCCTTTAAAAAGCAGCTGAAGACTCACCTGTTCAAGCTGGCTTTTGTATGACCTTCTTCACCACTCTCTCTTTATTCTGCTCTCCCCACCTATTCCACCTTTCTCAGGATCCACTGATTTCCCTCTTTCCTGTTCACTCTCTTCCTTTGGTTACTGCCCCCGTTCTAGATATAATCAGTCTATCCTTAGTAAATGGATATGTACCACAGGATTTTAAGGTTGCTGTAATCAGACCTTTACTTAAGAAACAACCGATGGACACGAAGGCCAAAACTGGCTCGCCCAACATCATCATCACAAACAACACTGGGTCTGAGCCTGACTGAACTCATTTTTTCTGTAATTGTCTCCATGGTGCTGCGAACACTAACCAGGAGACCCCCCCAGCTGTTTTTCTCTGATAAATGAGTAAACATCCCGTGGTTGTGGCTCCAGATTTTGTTTCTCGGCTCCTGACCTGAACCAGAAAATGTGGAACAACCAGAGTGAAAGTCTTGGGCTGATGGGAACATAAGTCATGTTATTGTTTCACTTCTTATTAACTAGTGGGTGTGTCCCTGCAGCTGCCAGGGACGAGGCTTGTGCGTAACAGTCAATATCAAAAACACATACAGAATGCCAGGTGGCATAGCTCCAACACACACACACACACACACACACACACACACACACACACACACACACACACAGGCGAGAGCTGTTTGACTTTTTCTGAGCTGTTTATTCACAGCAGTTTCACGGGTTGAAACTAGAATGTTGTGAATATTTGCACGGTTCATCGTGTTCAGGTCCTGATTCAGCCGTCGGTCAGGTTTGAAGCCAACATTAACGAATAGCTAAATCCTTTTCTCCCAGCAGGATTCCTCCCTGACAGCAGAAACTTAGGATCGTGTTTTCAGCTGCATGTCTGTCTGTCGTTGGTCGTCATGTCCGTCACCAGCTGCCACCTAACCGAGGAGCAGCTCTGGTGCTGCATCTGCCTGGACGTCTTCTCGGATCCCGTCACCTTAGCGTGTGGACACGACTTCTGCAGAAGCTGCATCGTTGAGCATCTGAACTCAAACTCTGCCCGGAGGTGCCCCATGTGTGAGGAGCGAGTGGACAGGAAACAGAAGCTGGGGGTGAAAACATTCATCTAAGAGCTGGCTGCTCACTACTGACAGTCAGCTGGGAGGAAACACCACACCATCACACCTTCTGATGGTCGTCCTGCTAGACCCAGACGCATGACACTAAAGTTCTACCTGTTAGCGTTCAGCCTGATGTCTCTCATTTTCTGTCTTGCTGCTAGCGTCCATTTTCATCAGTTTCTGTCTTGCTGGGAAATGTCGGCGGAAATGTCGTCTGAAGGCATGTGCCCTGAACACAAGAAACCTCTGGAGCTCTACTGCAAGGACAAGCAGGTGAGCATCTGCCTGAGCTGCAAGGCTTCCAGCCACAGGTTCCACTACCGAGCTGTTGTTGGTTTAGCGTTCAGGAAACAGCAGAGAACATCTCAGCTACTAGAAGCTAACCATTAGCATTAGCAACTCCACCACACAGCAGAACTCCTCCAGGCTTGTGTTATTTGAGGAGATAAAACATCAATGTTGCAGAGCAAATAAAGTCAGTGGTAGAGCTGTGTTGCTGTTAGCCAATCAGAGGAGAGATGTCCAAATATCAGGAAATAAGACTCAATGGGTGTTTCTCAAAGTCAAGGCGCCTGGCCTTGTGAGGCAATGTCTTGCGAGGCAAGGCGCCTTGCTTACGAGGACACGGTCCTTCCTTGGTCAAAGAAAACGGTTAAATGGAACAGACTTGCATCACGTGACCGCGGCTTCCACGGCAGTCACGTGACACGGGAGATAACGTTATATTTTATACGTATTAGTTTCAATATAAATATATAACAAGACTTTTACTTTCTAAATTGTGTATATGTTTGTTAAATTAAATATATAAGTGAGTTACTACCCGCTAGCCACCGAAGCTGCAACTACTAAGCTACTAACCAACCATAGATAACTTCTTTGGATCTAAAAAAACATTTTAAACTAGCTGACTTACTTTTAAACTTGAAATTGTCCCCAAAGTAGCTGCTGGCTTCTGATCCGCCATCCTTTTGAAAATACCGCGGTGTATTCTGGGTAATTTTTGACCAAGGCTTGGCTACAAGACACCTCCCGTGTATCCTAGCTCAGCTAGCTAAACGGCTAACAAACGGAGAACACACGCCTCGGTAGAACATGAACACTGAAATGTGTCTTGGCGCCTCCCGATGACGTATCTCCTAGGCAACCGGGGCGGGGCCAAGACATCAAGGATAGGTTCCTTGGCATTAAATACCCAAGATCCTTTACAGCTACAAGGCATTGATTCCTAGAGACGACTGCTGATCTGCTGATTAGACGAGTGAACCACACCTTCAAATGAGAACAAGCAGGTCAGATAGCTGCAGATGATTCATCTCGGGTTAAACAAACTCACAGCAACGCCTGAAACACGTGATCACACATTTTTAAATCCACAGGATTTTTGTTTTGACTAAGAAAACACCATGAGCTGTGCTGAACCAACGAGGGAATGCCAAACTGCTTTCTTTACTGTTGATCTCTGTTTGTGAAGGAATGTTTTTCCTTGTTCCGTCTGATCCCGAGATGAAACAGATGTTGACCCAGAACACACTAGAAATCCCACAGGACCAGCTGAACGAACAACGAGTGATGTCGACCCGGTAGAAACAGAAAGTCTAACAACGTTTTAGGACTTGATGGTTGAATTCTAGCAGGTTTTTTCTTTGTTTTGTGTTGATTTTTCTCATCATGTTGGTTGATCCCAGTGTTAGCGCCAGTCAGCGGGAACAGTGTTTTTACTTGTGTGTTGTGTCTGACCTGCTTTATTTTGGTGTGTAAGGTTTATTTCTGAAACTCTCTGAGTAAGAGCAAGACTGATATGAAGGTAAAAAGCTTCAGTTGAAGTGATTAAAACCTTAAACAGAAGAACTCATTTGATGTCAGCTGCTCTTTGCTTTTGCACACCTGCAGCTCAGCGGCGGCTCAGACCTGCTGGATTATGTTAATGCGATCAGGTGGAGACGAGCTTTGTTAGAATATTCAGCAGATTATGGAAATATGATGTTCAGATTTTCTCCAAAAGCCGTCCGACTCAGAGTCTTAGCTCACACAGATTAGCTTTCTTTCAGTTTTCTCTCTGCTCATCATCTCTTCTCGTGTCTCCACACAAACTCTGCTGATTAGAAAGTTTTATCTTCACACCAGAATCACACAACTCATCACAGAAACTCAAATATTAGAACTAAACAGGACTGATGAGTCATCAGAGCTGTGGGACGGTTTCACGTCCAATCAGGCGTCATTTCCTTACGACGGTTTCTTTTGTTTTTATTCTTATCATTTTCATCTCTCTAGTCTTAGTTTTGTGTTTAGATACACAAATCAACCGCTGTGTTTTATTTTGAAAATTTTCTTTACTTTGTTAAATTTACCAGCCTGCCTCTCTGCTGTTTTGGTTTGACTTCCTGCCAGAGTTGACGCGGATCATGAAAAAAATGGAGCACACGCTGAAGCGATTGCTGCACGGCACGAGACTTTGTCGCGCTTCGCAGCCGATGTGCTCGAGACCGTAGGTTAACGAGGTCGCCGAAAAGAAGCACTCTTCGTTCCACGCCGCTTGGCGGCGCGTCGTCACGCTTCCATGTCTGATGTGATCCAGGCGTGATGGTGCAACGTGCAAGAGTGACATCCTCTGGTCAAATGTGGGTACTGTAGTTCAGTTTTTACAAGTACATTTTGTTTAAAGCTTGGTTTATGCTTGACGCATTCACTTTCCGCGCGGTGATGCGGCTCGCGGATGGAACGCGCTTCACAACTCGCAGCGTTTATGGTTTGTGCGGCTTGTCTCTGCGGTGAGCCGATATTCTCCCAAACTGCAGGGGGCAGCATGGAGCTCTACGGCATGCATCCAACACTACACCATAGTAGAAGTAGAAATTACTGTTTATAACACGGCATTTCAGCATTTTTAACAGCGTCCTCGTCTTTTCCGACAGTGCGAGCTATTTCTCTCCACGAATTATTAACAACATGTTGATCACGGTGAACTCTGAGAGTTGAATCATACAAATGTCTGTATTTACGAACCTCTGCCATACTAGTTCTTGCCGGTCCGCCATGTTTTTCCGCGTCCGTCCGTCCGCGTGGTTAGAAATTTTCCGAGGTGCGCGTTGCGGAAATTTTGAGCCTTGCGGAGACGCGGTGGAGGGGCGTGGTTGTTAAAATGACGCAAAATGACGCAACTTTTCCGCGCGGAGCCGTGCGGACCTCGCAGACGTGTCAAGCATAAACCAACCTTTACAGGGGTCCCTTGTTAAATGCAGGAGTTATTGTGGGAGCCGAGTTGGACTTCATATACACTTAAGTCTATAAATAAGTTACTCTTGTGTGTTTTGGTATACGATGTATTTCATTTTTGTTGACAAGTCATAAATAGGTCATTTCATAAAATAAGTTAAGCTAAAAACAATTTTATTTGTGTATTTAAAAACGTTAACTTGCTAAAAGAAGTCTTGTTTTGGTCAATTCATGTAGAGTAGAAAATAGGTTACTGTCACTTTAAGAAAAAAGCAGACAAGGGTGGTGGGGCTGTAAAACCGGTTCCATCCAGCTGAGCGTCGTGAGGTGTAGAGCAGTATGGTTTCTTACCGTAGCATTGTTTTATTTTAACTGAGGAAGGTTTCTTACCGTAGCATTGTTTCATTTTAACGGAGGAAAACTTACTTTTGGACACTCCTGTAAGATTACAAGCTGTGGAATAAATTTTTTGTTATCTTTTCATTGCAGTTCTGTAGAAGTTTGTCTCCTCGTCATTAAACATGCACGAGTAAACCAAGGCTGGAACAGTCACCCCGGTTTCACACTGACAGCATCAGCGGAACGGAACAGCAGCGGGGCGGCTCACTCGCAAACTTCGAAGCGGTCCTTTTCACACCGGGAGAGTCTTGGCCGCGGCACGGCTTCCTCACTGCGCCTCGCTGTACCCGCGAGATTCTAAAATCCCTCAGGACTTCCGACACCTTCCCTGCGAGACAACGAATTCCCTCGAGATTACCGCCATCCTTCTTCATCGAGAGATCACAACCCCCGCGAGGAATCACGCCGCTGCACTTCTCAAAAGGAACTGGTGGTAAACAAAGCCGTTCGGTCACACGTGCTGACGTAAGCTATATATACCATCGCAACTTTGCATTTTATTTTGAAAATAACTGGTGATTTTACGCTGAAACCGTGTGTGGTTTCCTGTCTCGCGAACTGTGTGAACTGCGGAAATTGACGTGTCTCAGAAGTGGCTCTGGAAAAAAATAGAACTCGATCCTATCTTTAGCGGCGCGGCGCAGCATGCCGCTTCTGGGGCGTGCCTGGAAATTGCCGCGTCGCGGCTGGTTTGAAACACTCCATAGACTATAACTGGATTCTATTTGAAGCGGTGCCGCTTCGCTGCCGTTCCGTTCCGCTGCTGCTTGCAGTGTGAAACCGGGGTTATGTTCGACAAATAACTCACAATAGGTGAAATTCACGCAGTGGATAGCTTCATTTTTTACAATTATTTTAGTGTACTCAGTTTTGGGCCACAACAGTTTTACTTCCAGCTTGTGAGTTGTGGCACGCACTCACTCCAGCGTTTCAGGCTCTCGCTGCCTCGTCGTCGTGTTGTTACGCTGACTCCTAATGCGCACCAGCCGTAGCATGGCCGCTCTCCTCTCCACCGCAGATGTGCTCATACCAGCGCACTACCACAAGGTTTTAACACTGTCATACCCCTCACTACACACTTAATACACTTTTCTCAGGCAGGCATGACCAATTTCACACTTTTCTCTCTTGTTTAAACACTCTCAAAGGTCAATATATGAATTGGTTTAGAGCTCTGGCAGAATCTGATATTAATTTGGTTCTTACAAAAAATGGGTCCCAAATGGGTCCCAAATGGGTCAAAGGTCATGTGGTATATATAAAAAAAAGCATGTAAATTTGCACAAAAAAATGAAACTGTTAAAGTGTGAGGACACAAAAGGTGAACCGCGTTGTAGCTAAAAGGCCATTTTGGTCTGGATTGTGTGAAGCAACCGAAGTCAGAAAAATTGCAGTTCCACCCTCATCCACTAGGGCATGGCACCAGAAGTGAGTAAATCCTGATTGACAGCCATATTAAAAATGCCAACTTCACAGCCGAATTAAACATGTAAACAGCCGGATTCAACAAAAGCATTTTAGGTTTAATAGGTCCACTTTACATTCATGTGCATTTTTCTGTAACTCTTCTGTTTAGGTGTAATTAAATGCTTGAAACATGAGTGATTAGATCTGATTGACGCGTGGCAGGAGCATCAGAATTGGCGTAGGCAGCTAGCTCCAGAGACGACCTCAGCCTCAAACTCACATCAACAGACAGTCGGCCATTTCGACTCTGAACTTTAGTTGTGTCCTCTGTGCGTTCGTGTTTGGATGTTAATCATGGACTTCTTTGGGCACAGCAACTAAAAATAACTGGAGTCAAGCACGTCTTCCTCTAAGTCTTCCTTGAGGTAATTAATGAGTGACATGACTCCAACACCACCCGTTTTCAGGAAAGCCTGTCCACTTCCCTTGATTTAGCATTTAAAGAGCAAATTACAAGTTAGGGTAGGGTGATCATATTTCCATTTCCCAAAAACAGGACAGGGGATCTGTGCCTATGACGTCACACTACGGCAACGCCACACAAACCCCGTTGGGACCCATTTTTTTTGTAAGAACTAAATTAATATCAGATTCTGCCAATAAAAGGGCTCTAAAACAATTCATATGTAAATATTTTGCAATTTAGTGCAAAATCTCATTTTTCTGCTTTAGTGCTGCAACAAGGTTTTATTAATAATAAATTATTATACCTTTTGTTTTACTACAGCATCGGTAAGCTTCCTGTGCACAGATTATTAAGGATGCTTGTTTCAGCTGTGAGATTAGACGATAGGATCAATGAAAAAATAAGCTGTCACACACTCCATGGAAACTTTCAGAGAATCCACAAATAGTGGCTTTCAAACGGTTTTGTTACTTTTTACAAGTTTAGAAAAGCAGCAGATGAGACAGCATGTCTGATAGTTTAGTTTTTCATCTGATAATATTAGAATATGTCAGTAATGTCTGAGGGGCTTTTATAAACACTGTATAACTACTCCTGGAGAGGGTATGAATTACACAGAGTCTTCTGGGGAGCCCAGTTAGGGGGGGGGGGGGGGTCATTTAGCCTTGGCCCCCAAAATGTCTTGAAACGGCCCTGGGTGTGTCACTGAGTTTTGAATGTGATCTGAATTGTATCAAATGTATAAATATTATATGTGTAGAATTTGTTGTTTTATACAGGTAATAATGAGTAGTGGAGATAAATCTACCTACATTTTACTTTGTTTTCTTGTTTTTATTGAACTATTTCCTGTCTGTCTCTCATCTTCCTGCATCTCCTCTAAACTCTCCAGAAAAACTGCTGCCTGGATTCTTACTTTTTCACCTCATCAGTTACTTTTGAGCAGATCAAAGATCTCCTGACCGCAAAGCGGAGAGCGCGTTTCGATGCTGCGTCAGTGAGGTGAAATCACCGCAGCACAGGTGATGAGCTCCGCAGTAGCAGAGCGCTTCAGGCACCAATAAGACAGAAAGTAGAGAACATGTGCGGACATGAAAGATTGTGTGTTCATTATAGTTTTTTGGTTGTGCCACTTTGAGAATGGACCGTGCGCTGGACGCAGCAGCCTGGAGCTCACCAACGATCACTGCTCTGCCGCTCTCTGTGCTCTCTGCTCAAAAGAACCCCCGGTACGTTGAGAGTCCATAAATGATGTAATATAGGTAGAAAACGCTTTTTCTGGCTTTCCCTGGATGTGTAGGATATCCAGCTCCCCAATAACTTGATCCCTGCTCCTGGATGAAAAACCGGACATTTTCATCAGTACAAGGACCCCCCCGACACCCCGGACAGAGAGTGAAAAGTGGACATGTCCTGCCAGTGAACATAAGTTATTGAGAGTCAAGTTCGCTCAAAGTGAAAAACTTTGTTGTGGTTGGTTAAATGTTAAAAGATTTCTCCAAGAACTGCAGCAAACGGATGATTTTCAACACATCTCACATGACCGCATGAGGAAAGACAAGAAACAAAGAACGAACAGCCTGGAGAGCAGCAACCAAAGGAACCCAACAGGTACCAGCACAAGACACGGGCAGGGAGGGAGAGTACATCTAATAGAGTGACTCATGAAAGTAAAAATACACAAACGTCTGCCATAGTACCTTCTGTGTATCCTCACCAAATGAGCCACATGAAGAAGTACTGATCTATGCTCTGCTGGACACACAAAGTGATCCTTTACTCAACTTGGACACAACCAGAGTCCAAGTTAAGCTCCAACTGTCTAGAAAACAGTAACTTGTCTGCGATGGACTGGCACTCTGTCCAGGGTGTAAAAGTTAAAAGTAAAGTCCCATTAGTTGTCACACACACAGGTGTGTGTGCGAAATTTGTTCTCCGCATTTGACCCGTCCCCTGGGGGAGCGGTGAGCAGCAGACATAGCCGCGCTCGGGAACTATTTGGTGGTTTAACCCCCCAATCCAACCCCTTAATGCTGAGTGTCAAGCAGGGAGGCATTGGGTCCCATTTTTTCAAAGTCTTTGGTATGACCCGACCAGGAATCGAACCCTGATCTCCCAGTCTCAGGTACCCTGCCTGATTGCCCATTGACCGCTGGAGATAGGCACCAGCTCACCCCGCGACCCTACGTGGACAAGCGGGTTCAGAAAATACGTGGACAAGCGGGTTCAGAAAATGGATGGATGGATGGATGGATGGATGGATGGATGGATGGATGGATGGATGGATGGATGGATGGATGGATGGATGGATGGATGGATGGATGGATGGATGGAAGGAAGGAAGGAAGGAAGGAAGGAAGGAAGGAAGGAAGGAAGGAAGGAAGGAAGGAAGGAAGGAAGGAAGGAAGGAAGGAAGGAAGGAAGGAAGGAAGGAAGGAAGGAAGGAAGGAAGGAAGGAAGGAAGGAAGGAAGGAAGGAAGGAAGGAAGGAAAACAGCTGAACCACGCGCCAAACTGTGAGCTCTACAGATAGATGACAGAGAGACTTGTTTACTGATCCCTGAGCTAAGTTATACCTGCTAATTGTAGTCCCATCGCTACTCCAAGGGCATGACATCATTAGTTACTGTGGTCCATGCCATGCAGCCAGTCATGTGACTGGAGTAAGTCATCATAAAACAAGTCATACCAGAGACCGACCTGACTGCAAAGCTAAAGAATGAAACTCGTTACATCCAGTCAGAGCACTTGAATGAGACTTTTCAGAGAGAGCCGTGGAAACGACGAGCATTTCACAAGAAGATCTCTGCTTCACAGCTGCAAGAAGGGAGCACGCAAAAGCAGGATGGACAGAGTGAAATACCTTTCAAAAGCGGCAGACCAAACCCTCCTAAAAACATGTCAGGTGCAGAGCACCGTTTGAGCAGCCTCCAACGCAGATTCAAAAAGGACCAGAAGACTATAAACTTCATGGAGGACACTATTGCACATGGTGATGCAGAGAAAGTACCAGAGAAAGAATGTGGGTTGTTTATGAATGTAAAAATGGTAAACTTCATGCTGATAGGAATACTTAGGGGTGAAAATCTTGAAGGTTTAGTTGGAACAACTGGACTTTTCCTTGAAGACGTTTCACCTCTCCATGTAGCTTCCGGCTCTCGGAGGGTGCAGACGCTTTTTTCCTCCTCTCCTCCATATCTTATCCTCAAGGCCCTATGTCTGTCTGTGTGTGCTGGGTGCACGGCTGCTTCTGCATTTTTTCTGGAAACTGGAAACTGAAATCACTAAAATGGGCCTCGTCAGTTGGTCTCTCAACGTGATTGATAACATTTTTTCAACGATGAGAACGGGAGAAGGGGCTCCCGGATGCCCTGCCGATACAGACCCAGTTGGACACATCATGGACTCCTGGAAACAGTGGAACTTGATTTGTTTATCTCAGCTGTCTGTGGAGGACTCTGAAGACGTATGGATATTCGTGGTGTTGGTGTCGGGTTTCCTGCTCATTGGCCTTGGAGGCTTCCTGGCTTACCAGAAAATTAATGAGCTGTCGAGGAATATTGGCCTGATCCCCGAGCTCAGAGATGGTTTGTACCGCGCTGTGAATTCACAGACTCACATAATTGTCAAAATGAATCGTAAGCTTGGAACTTTGGCGGAGATTCATTTTTTGGCACAAAAGATGGATGCCATCAAGGATAGAGTGGACGAATCAGCACGGATTGGGATAGATTATGTCCATCATTGGGATTTTGAGAGGTTGAGGACCAAGGAACTTTAAGACAGAGAGGAAATTATCTCTGTCTGGCCCCAAAACAATTTCTAATTGGAATCTGGCGCCCTTGACGAAAACTCCCCCCTCAGAAGATATGTGGAATGTGCCGTCGCTATGGCAACTCAACTCTGTCTCCTATCCCAGCCTGGGCGGGACTGAAGGAAAGGCAGCTGAATCGTTCCAGGATCACTGCAACCCTCAATGCTCCTCCCCCTGTTCAGACTGAGGTGGCATGCGCTGCTTGTAGCGGCAGCAGGAACTGAAGTGTGGATAGTCCCAAACCCACCACCCCACCTAGTGGACACTTATGTTGTGTGATGTCTGAAGTCTGTTGCATATCTCTGTCTCTGAAGTGCCTTTTTTCCCTCCACCTGAACCAATCCTCATGTAAACCCCTTTGATCTCTATTAAGGTAGCGCGACTCAGGGTTGCGAATGACCACAGTCACTAATTCTTGTCATGTGTCTTGCCCATGTATGTCTGATCTCTGATTTGTGTGTACTGAAACTCTAATTTCCCTCTGGGATTAATAAAGTATCTTTGAATTTGAATTGAATTTGAATTCAGCTCTTAGACGTGGGTTAGGAGCTGGAGGCCTAGAAGGTGTGGTCTAAAGCAAACATGCTGATAGGGCAGTCACTGATGATGTCATTGTTATTACTAATGAGGCCTTCAAGGTCACACAAGTCTTTGGCTCCTCCCTCTGTTTGGCACCCTGTTGATGTCATTGGTGCTGATGGTCCTAACGGGTCCCCAACAACGCCCACCTGTTCTCTGTTTTGGTCCCATGCCTCCAGGTGTGAGTTTATTACTCAACAGTACTACCGTGCACTTTGGGAAGAACGTCCTAAAAATGGCGCAGGAGTTTGAGAAGAATTCAAGGAAGCTTGCCATTTACCGGAGCCATCTTTGTGTCATGATCTGACACTACTCGTACTTCGGTCTCCAGTGTTGATTCTGTCCGGGGTCAGGTAACCTAACCAGAACACGATGCTTTGGTCAGAACGTCACAACAAAAAACTACAAAGTCCGTTTGGCTTTTGGGATCATTATATTGTTATTCTTTAAAAGTTTCAGCTTGGATCCGGAAGTTTTACAATACACCTTTAGTCTGGTTGATTTTTTTTAGGTTTTTAACCAAATAATGTTTAACACCAACCAGCAAAGAGACGTTATGGATAACGAGCCCATTGGGCCAAAGCCCAGAGGCCCAGTAAACCAGAACAACCCATTCACAAATCCGAATTATTGTTAGGAATCAGAAATATTCCACACAGATTAGATTAGGAGACGACAAAAAGACAAAACTGTTATTTACGACAGATGAAATTTATGGATATAAATGTAGTTGTTTAGTTGGCTGACATCTCCCCGCCCAAATCAGGATGAATGAGTGAGGGTTTTCTGTGTGTGTATGGGGGGGGGGGGGGGGGGGTGATTTGTGTTTGAACTGATCCGAAGTGTCAGCAGCATGAGCTCCGGCGTTCTTCATCAGCCTGCCTTCATCGCACTGTAAACCTGAATAAGTTCCCAGAATTCCAAAATTTTGAGGCAATCGACTGCCTCAAAATTTTGGAGTTTTGAAACTTAAATTTCTTAATAAATGTTACTCATGCATTTTAAGTTTAATTAAATTAACATTGCTCATCCAATCAACTCAACATATTTTAGATATCTGTTGTTGTTTCCGGTGGATTATTAACACCTTTCTACCAGCTCACCTTCAGGGACGAATCCGAGTCGTTCTCGGGACTTTGATCTGTGGTGACATCATGAGTAATGGAGGAAACCTTCCGGTTGTGTTGGGCCTCCGCCTGAGCCTCCTCAGCAGCCTCTGGACCAGGACTAGAGACTTCTGTAGAAGTGTTGCATCAGCATCCCTCTGTTCCACTAAATAAGGTTTCAATTAAACAGAGACAGATGAGTGTGTCGGTTTTGCTGTACCTATCACTCATCCCTCCAGCTTCATTAACTTCCTGTTTCTAAACCTTGCTTCTCCTCTTCTTGACCGTGTCTAATTAAATAAGCTGTCAATCACCCGGCTCTGCCTCAGAAGCTGCAATTACTCTGATATTATTACCTCGGTGCACACTACAGAGGATTAGAGCCAGCCTCCCTGCTGTCAGAGCACTTTGGTGGGAGAATGCGTTCAAAAAGCTCACCACTTCCACACAGAAGGAGCCAAACACCGCAATTTCTACTTAACTGGAGCAAAAGAGAAAACAATCTGACTTGTGTTCCTTGTTTAGAGATGGTTGCTGGTGGACTTTAACATTAGTTAAATAATACTGTCTGTTTACCACACATACCCTATATGCTGATAAAAAAGGATGAACACAACAGGTTAGGTCCTACTGCGTGTTGTTTGGCATCACGGTAACAGATACACGCAGACCGATTTCATGCAACATTTCCCATCAGATGGGAAAATCTCACCAATCCTTTTGGTCAAACGTGACTTCAGAGGAAGCAAGCATGGTGGAGGAAGAGAGCGCTTTCTGATTGGCCACACGTCACATTCTACACGCTTGTTTGTCTCTGAAGTCAATCCAAGACATTCAAACATGTTGAAAATCCATCATTTACGATCCTGATGTGCAGCCGAGCAGACCGGAGCGCTGGAAGGGAGGAATCTGGTATCTCCCCATGTGAACCAGGCTTGTGGACTTTTGTAAAGATCCCCAAACCTCCAGGATCCATACGGAGTTCAAACATTTTGACCTGAAGTCTCACACGTTAGACTCTTCAGGTAGATGCCTACAGATGCCTTTCATTACTGCTTCCTGTACTTCCTTAGAGCCCCAAAACTCTTCAGTCCACATTTCTGACAAATAATCACAAAGCTCCTTTTTGCTGTCAACCTAAAAAAAATCCCTTTTCCACTGAGTCAGGAGAGCCCGGCAGCACCAGAACCGTCTCCTGAAGCTGATCCAGCTGAGGGAGAAGAGAAGAGAAGCACTTCCAACCACCCAACAGGTTGGTGATGAATGTCTTCTCCAGGGGGATGGAGAAGTGGGCCAGAAGTCAGAACTAAGTGGATCAGGGGAAAAAAACATTGACATGTTGGATCAAGGTCCAAGAAACTCCCCAGACCTTAATCCCACTGATAACTTCCGGGCCGTCCTGCACCTGCTAGCAACTTCAATAAAAAGCTCTGGCAAACAGGAGGCGCTTCGTGTACCCGCTACCCAGGGTAGGTATCAGTACCCACACTGGGGATGAGAACCCCCCAGTAATCAGCTGTATTGTAAACCAGACTGAATAATATATGTTGATTTCTTTACCTCGTTGTTTTAGATGAGTTACCTGCTGCACTATTACTATTATTATTATCATTAGTGGTATTATCATTGTTATTGTTGTTGTTGTTGCTGTTGCTTTTAACAGCAGGTAGGTTGATTTTAATCGGGTTGTTTAGCTGCAGTTAGGAGTCAGAACCAGCAGAGGGCGCCACACGTCCACCTGGATTCTTAGTTTTGCTTTTTTTTCTTGCAGTAGAAAAACCTGTAGCTGATCTGTGAAGCCAGAGGAGATAAAGGCTTCAAACCTACTTTTGTAGATAATTTGTGAAATCTTTTCAGATTTGGATCGACAGAGATGAGATTCTTCCTCCTGCTTGGTGCCAGAAAACATATTCTGTTCAGCTTAGACCTGTTTTTATTTAGGGAGACTGGATTCTAACTGTATTCTTTCACTTTTCGTTATTTAAAGAACATTTGCAGCTTTTTATTATTTGATTGCTGAAGATTCAGGAACAACACGAGTCCCCGAGGTTCTACGAAACAGGACAAGTCTACGATGACTCGAGTTATAATAAAACTTTACTTTGAAAACGTGTTTTAATAAATAATTTCAGTAGGTGAGACTAACTAAAGACAATGTTTTTAAACATGAGACAATATAAAGTACAGTTAGTTATAAAAAGGGTGATGTTTTTGTTTAACAGACATTAGATGTGAGAAGGCTGCAGACCACAGATGGATGACCTTTGACCCACCTGTAAGACCTGATAATCTGACCAGAACCTTGTCACCTCTGGCTCCACGTCACCTGTACAGGTATGAGTCAGCAGAGCGGCATCACACATGGACAGAAGACACTTGTTCTGAGTTCTGATGAGTCAGCAGCAGCGATGATGGCAGAAACCTCCAGGCTGTTATTAGTGGAGCTTCTCGGAGGACGTGCGGGTTCAGACCTGCTAGTACCGTTGATGTGGAGGTGCTGATTGGACGTTTCTTGCCAGGTTTGTGGTTGTTTCACCTGGATTCTGCCTGAACAGGAAGTTCTCACTCGTCCTGCATCAGCTGCAGAGGGTCCAGATCCAAACATGGGTCTCTGTAGAAGGGTAGGACCATGAACAACCTCAGTTCAGAGAAACGGGGATTCTGAACAGAACAGTTCAAGGCTCAGGATGAAACATGAACGTTTTTAATTCATCTGTTAATCACAAACATGAGATAAAACAAGTGTTGCCACCTAAAGGACACCATTAGATGGTCCCTCAGCTGTCCAAATACATATAATAGTTTGAATGCTGCATTCAAACTATTGTTTTCCTGTTTATCTTTATTGTTGAATTCAAATATTGTTTTCCTGTTTATCTTTATTCTTCTTATTCTGCATCCGTACATTTTTTGAACCTTTTCAACTCCTTCAAATTTTCAACTATTTCAACAATTTACATCAAAACGTTCAGCTCGTTAAGCTCTTTCTGGCCATTACTTTTGGTAATGATATCTTTAAAAAATTCGAGTTATTAAGCTTTTTCTGCAAAAATTTTCCCATTGAAATGGATGGCATTGATCAATTTTCAGCAAATTCCTATCACTTTTTTGACCTAAAACTCTATTGAGTTCCCTTTAACTTAGAGACTTCATTCAAAGTTTGACAAACTCACAAGACTTTCCTATTTAACATATTAAAGAGGCTTTTTGATATATTTTACGTTTTTTCTAAAATCGCAGGTGGAAGTTGAGGTACGAGTTGACATTTTCAGAAAAGTTATAATGGGGAAAGATAGGAACGGTGGCCCTCCCTTGCTCCATTTCTGGCGTTGTCCCGAGAGAACCGTAGGTCAGATTGAAATGAGACACATGCTGGCTTACAGCTAACGAATATACCTTCGTTTTGAGCTATAATTCATGACTGTACTCCAAACATTGTGGTTGTACGGTTCATTTCTTTGAGAATAATCAAATTTAAAAAAAATGTTTCCTACCACTCTAAACTGAAAATTCCGCGCTCTAACTTTTGATCTTCACATCTTCTATGAACAGCTCTTTACTACCCTCAGACCATTTGGACTCAAAAAGTAGGAATTTTTGTCAGCTTTTCAGAATGGGTTTTATTTTATCTGTAAGTGTTACCGTTCTTTCGCTACAAGCCCCAGAAAGAGGAGGGACCCAGATTATCCCTCATTGAAACACGTTAAAAGAAACTGAGATTTTCTCCTCCGATCGGCCTCAGACAGCTAAAATGTTCTCATCATAGCTTCTAGACAATTCAAAGTAGGCACACAAAAATTCACACAGATAACCACCAAAGCCTTCTGCCACTCACGCTTTTTGAATTTTTCCAATCAGCGCTGCAGTTTTTGAATGGTGATGAGACGTGTCAGAGGTCTGAAATGACATCTGAGCAGCTGAGCACTATTAAATGCATGATTTATGAAATCTTGAAACAAAAATTTCCACCGACCACATCTTTTATAGCACACTAATGATTTTCTCCAAGTCAGTGGGGTATTTTGTCAGCTTTGAAGTGCTGTCTTTGGTTTTCCTGTAAGTTGTACGGTTTTTGTGCTACACGCGTCAGAAAGAGGACTGTGCCAGCTTTCCGCCATTAACTGAACTCGAACAGCTGAAAAATTCTCCTCATATCTTCTAGAACATTCATGGTAGGCAAAACATACTTCACACACAAGACCACCAAAGGCTTCTGCCGCTCACGCTTTTTGAATTTTTCGAATCGGTGCAGTACTTTTCGAATGGTTATGAGAAGTTTGACAGGTCCAATTTCACTTCTGAAGGACAGATTTAAAGGCTTCTCTCAGCCTCCTACAGCCGTAGAAAAGGTGGGAAAACAGTGCTGCTCTCTGATTGGCTGAGAGTGTTCAACCACTTTCTGTCCAAGCAGGATCGAGCACCCACACATATATAGATCAAATCGACTGACTTGGTCTCAGGGCTCTTGTATTAAATTTTAAATGCGTTATCTGTTACCATGGTAACAAGCTTAGCAACGACATTTCATAAAATTTAGACACTACTGTATCAAAGTAATTTAACATAAGAACATTTTTTAAATTCTAAAAAGGTCATGGCACATTGAACATAACTTTATTGAAGTAGATTTCTGTCATCTGTTACCATGGTAACACAAGTGCATAAGGATGTCCCCAAACAAGTCTCATTGAAATAAATGTGAAAAGACTAATATTGAGGCTATAACATACTGCTGTTTCTTATCTTTCTGAGCTCTATACACTTAAAACTAGCAGCATAGCTGACATTTTAACACTAGTCAGAAGGTAGGAACCACCCCCTCCTCCTTTGCTGCTCTCCGATTGGCTGAGGGTTTTCAATCATCTTCTGCCTTAAAGGAAATATGCACCCACACATATGATACATCAATTCAACCTGCTTGGTCCCAGGAGTCTTGTATTAACTTGATATTGTGTTCTGCATCACCATGGCAACATGCTTAGCAACAACATTTAATAACATTTTAGACACAACCATCAACATACTTTAATATAGAAATGTTATTCAAAGTTTAAAAGAGTCATGTGACATTGTACAATGCTTTATTAAAGCAGACTCCTGTCATCTGTTACCGTGGCAACACAAGGAACTACAAATCACTTTAATCAAGTCTCATAGGAATGAATATAAAAAGCTGAATATTGAGCCAATAACAGACTCCTGTTTTTGATCTTTTTGAACTATCTGTACTTAAAACTAGAAACAAGTTCAATTTGATTGACCGTCGAAGGTGGGAAAGTGCCTCGCTCCCTCCCAGCTCCCTGATTGGTCGACAGAGGTCAATCATCTTCTGGCTAAGTGGAATTACACACCCACACATGTGATACATCAAATCGATCGGCTTGGCCTAAGGAATCCATCCATCCACATATACATCCATACATGCTTCTATATATCCATCCATCCATCCATCCAATAAACCATCTAACATCCATCCAACAATCCATCCATCATTTCATTCATCCAACTATTCATCCATCCCATATCAAGTCTGAACATATGTTAATCTATCAGTTTCAGATATTGGCAAATGTTTCTAAATTCACACTTCAGCCAATTGCAAAAGTTTACCCGTTAAACTATTCTCATTCAAATGCCAGCTGTTTAACATTTCAACTTTTGAGTTTTTAATCAATGTTCAAAGATTAAAGTGTTCTGATATTTAGCATTTTTGTCCATTCTTCACCTATATTCTGAGCTTTATTACACTTGTTGGTGATTTTTGCTTCTAAATCTTTAAATACATTTAGCTCATTTTGACAGTTTAGCTTAGTTTCAGCTTCACTTAACTTAATCAGCAGCTTCAGCAATCAGTTTCTGAATTCAGCATATGATGCTAATTTCACAGTTCAGCTAAGTGTAAAAATGAAACTGTTAAACTAGTCCTATTGACATAACAGGTGTTTAGACATTTTAGCTGTCCAGTTTTTTAAACAATGTTCACAGATTTCAGTTTTCTGCTGTTTAGGGTTAGTTTTCTTGATTCTTCACTTGTTGTGCTTTATTTGCTTGTTGGTGCTTTTTGCTTTCACATCTTTCACTACATTCAGCTCATTTGACAGTTAAGCTTAGTTTCAGCTTCAGTTCAGCTGTTCAACAACTTCAGCAATCAGTTACAAAATTTAGCACAAGCTGCTAATTTCACAATTCAGCTAAATGTAAAGATTAAACTGTTAAACTTGTCCAACTGAAATAACAAGTGTTTAGACATTTTAGCTGTCCAGTTTTTATACAGTGTTCACAGATTTCAGTTTAAGATTATTTTTCTCCATTCTTCACTTACTTTTTGTGCTTTATTTGCTTGTCAGTGTTTTTTGCTTCTACATCTTTCAAGACATTCAGCTCATTTTGACACTTTTGCTTAGTTTCAGCTTCAGTTCAGCTGTTCAGCAGCTTCAGCTTACAGTTTCAGCTATCCAGCATTCAAACAGCATTTGTGCAAGAAATGCAAATATTTCTAGTTATATTTATTGTTCATTATTTGATGACACCATGTTTGAATACTTGTCAGGCTGATCTTTGGTGTGTTCTTGCTGTGTTTAGTTTCAAATTCCATCTTTCAGTTCTTTTTAAAACACAGAAAAGGTTTAATTACCAGCAACGTTTTGTTTGCGGCTGCAAACATCATCAGTCTGATGCCGGGGGACAGGAAGTGTTTTGCTTCGCAACAAACACAGCGCGATAATGGAGGAAAGCACTTTTCCAAAGGCTTTAAATGAGCTGGCACAGATGTGATATCGCGACAAAATACATCTTCCTTTAGGTTATGAGCCATATAGCTCATGGTGCTATCGCTAACGCTAACGATGAGTATTTGCTAGGATCTACTTGAAACCAACTTTTCATAAATTTAAGATCCAAATGGTACGTTTGATTTCAGTAAGGTATAAATGCCACATTACAACACTAAGCTAACTGCTAAAAACATTAGCACTGTGAAAGCTATTTGCAATGAGGACATGTGAAAACAGTATAAAATTATTAACCTGTCTTTTTTATGGCTGTTTCTAAGCAACACTCAGTAATGTCCTCCCGTTGTCTGTTTCAGCTCCTGTTTTAAGCCGTAGATTACTGATTCACTTCTGCCGTCTTCTTTCAGTATGTTTTTTTTATGAAGTCCTTTGTGGCGCTCTACATTCAGAACATGACAAAAACGTTTGTCTTTGTCCCGATTGGAGTGATCGTAATAACCGCAGAACATATAGAATTTCAGTCACCAAAGTAAATAGGGTTTTGTGCAGCGCCGGCTACTTCGGACCCCCATCTGCATTTGGTGACATTAGTTGCGACAGCAATTCATTTATGTGGAGGAGGCGGGGCTTTTGATGTGTACTACAGCCAGCCTCTAGGGGGCAGGTTGTTTAACTCATTAGCTCTTAGAGACAGTTTAGATGTAGAGGAAGATGTCTACCTTTGGATTTATGTTATTATTATCACCCTTCTGGGTGATGGGGAAATGCCTCCATGTTGTTGGTTTGTTCACTAAGTAAACTGGTTTCTTCTCATTAAAACGCATTAATGCACCTTCTGTTTTTATTTAAACGTCCTCATTCATGTGAACCGGAATATTAATGAGATAAATCACAGAATATCTGAGCCTTCTTGTGCCTGAACAGAATGAATCGCTGCTCTGTTTCATTCATAAACTTGTTGAGACAGCGGGAGCGCTAGGTCCCGCCCCTCCGGGACAGAGGGAGGGAGGTCCGGGTGTCAATAAGTAACACCCACGACAGAAGCGTCGGTCCGCCGGTGTTTGCCGGTGTTGAGCTCAGCGGGAGACGGCGGACAGGTGAGGCTCGGACCTTTTTGGTTGATGACCGATCCGACCTGAGCGTTCCGGTTCCGGTTCCGCTGATCCACGGGTGGTCTCCGGGTCAGGAGGTAACTGCTGATGCTTCTATAATATTCTTCTGAAACCGAGTCGGTACCGGTGTCCTGGTACCGGTTCTGTCATTAATAGAGACAATATTAAAGTTCATGGCTATAAAATGTAAAATAAACATTTATATGTTTTATTATTGGTCTGATTTCAATGTTTTAGAATGAAAAGAGAATTTAAAGCAAACTTCTGCCCTTCTGTCCCTTTAATCAACACGAATAAATCATTTTCTTAGTGTTTAAGCGACATTTTTAATAAAAAAAAGAACTGACTTTATCCGTTTTACTTGATAATAAACTCATTCATTAATGACCAAAATTAATGTTCTAGAACTAGAATTATTTATATCATTCTGTCAGTCAGTAAAGAAAATATTAAACTGTTGAATTCTTTAAAACGCCACAGATAAAAATGACTAAAGCTACAAATAACGAGTTTTACTTGTTAATGAGCAACAGTTGGTCAATTTATTTCATCAAAGGGATTTCTATGTTTTTTCAAGTGTTTCTGTGTAAAAATAATTAGTTCATATCTAACCTAAACAGACTCAGTGCAGAGAAACAGCATTTGTATCCATCAGGACTGATAAGCTAACAGCTAGTCAGTTCTTAACAGGTCTAAAAAAAATAGAAATAAATGTAAATATACTTATTAAAGTTTTCACCAGGTTACCTGGTACCTCGGAGCACGAACCCTCTCTGACTGTTACTAACAGACGTGAGCGCCGTTGTTAAACTGTGACTCGGATCCTGTTTACAGGCTTGTATTTAGTTATTTATCAGAACCTTTTATGGCTCACAGCTTCTAACCGTTACTGAAAACTACCACTTTGTGCTTTTCATTAAATATGTGTTTAATGAGCTTATAGTTCACAGATCTTTTGTTTTTGGTGACTTTGGACTCGAGTCTTTAAAAGGAACTCCGGCTATGAGGACACGTGTGCACTAATAAGCCACAAGTTTCCTGTTGTATGTTGTTAGAAACACAAAATATTGCTGTTTATTCATAAATCTGTCATATTTAGTGTATATTTGACATACGTAGGACGCCATGTTTACCGCACCAATGCACTCTGGGGGCGATGACGTATATTGGTTGCTCTTGGAAGAACAGCTATTGATGCTAGTGTTTGTTTGCGTGCTCACCGTATTAATAATGAAGTAAAATGTCGCATTGTGCTGCTTTTGGATGTAATCTCCAGCCAGAGGGCAGCAAGGGGAGTGATGTGAGTTTACAGCTTTCCCACTGGCAACAAGAGGAGAAAGCAGTGGGAAGACGCCTGTGGACGGACACAACTTCCCAAAGATCCGCGGCTGTGTTCCCAACATTTTTCTCCTGACGCGTTTGAGGCTTATAGTCGACCACAACGACTTAAAGAGCTCACCAGAGCGGCTGGGTATAGGAGAAGGCGGAAACTAAATGCTTTACCGACCATTTTCCCTAAACGCCCTCGGGGAGACGAGAGACGCTGGACGCCCTCCTGAGCCGACAACCCGCTCCTGCAGCCGCCGCTTCCGTCACGTTCAGCCAACCATCGGACACGCCACTCGTCACGGATGAAGCTGAACGTTCACCGCTCCCGTCAGTAAAACAAGCAGTAAGTGTAGCAACACAGTGTTGTCCACATAAACAATATCTGCAGTGGTTTCACTGAACATGCTAATCATCTATAAAGCACACGACAGCTCTGGATGCTAAAATTCTCCTAAATCATTCATAATTTAATAAGTCTGATCACACGATAGCTTACCGTTAACTTCTGCTGACACAAATGTGAGCACGCTCCCTCTCGGTTACCATGGAGACCCGTTTGCCGCACACGCACCAGCGGTTTTGTGCTGCTCTCGCTTCATCCCGCCCTTCCTGCTCTTCATGTTGACGCTCGTTTAGTGAAACACGGACAGTGATGTCATCATTAATGTTTCGCTCTGGTTCAAAGTGAAAAGGCTGAACAGACGACATGCTGATGTCGCTGAACAGTCGCTACAGGATCCCAAAGCCGGCCGGTGCAACCGAGGTACAACCATATGACGTCACTACCCAGAGTGCATTGCGACGCTAACAACAATGGCGACCGACGAGTTAAACTATTTTTACAAATTTTTACAAAAATGAAGACATTAAGAAGGTTTTTTACACCACTTTAACATAACTGGTACTAACATTTATCTTTTAAGAACCACAAAGTTTTGTAACCTGGACTCCTTTTAAGTTGAATCCCAGCTGTATGAAAAGTTTTAAGCTTTTAAGTTTTAACTTGTTTAATTTGTCAAACAAGTTGTTTGTTTGTTTTTACACTGACTTCATATAAAATGTTTATTTTCTATGTTTTATTTAGATTTTCTGTGTGAAGCTGAAACACTGAGAATCAGACCCCCCTGTTTTCACCAGAAGCTTTAAATGATCGACAGCTGAAGCTTTTCTCTGTTAAAAGTGTTAATATTTAAGCATACAAACAGCCGGCGTCTGGAACCGCAGCAGGAGAAACACCAGCCGTCTAGCTGATGCGACTGGGCAGACAGACAGATGAGTAATGAATCTGATTTTAGAAGAGCGACGTGGTTCTCCAGGAACCTGTGTAAAGCAAAAACTGAATTTTAACAGTAACCGGAAAAACTAAAAAGTTAAACATTATTCATAATAAACAAGAAAACAACCAATTGTTCATTTACAATTTTTTAGATGTGCAACAACAGAACAATCTCACCTTTCTCCAGGTTCTGTGCAAAGACAGTCTATTAATCTAAAATATTTTCAGAAACTGTAATATTTTATAAATTATAATAAGCATATTTCAAATAATTTTATTGTATATGAATTATATAGCTACTAAATATTTATAGTTAATTTAATTGTACATTTTACTTGTTAAAATATATACTATATGTATGTGTTTATATTTATATTTAGAACTGATACGTATTTTTTAACACATTCATATTTTTATTATTTAAATTCATTTATTCTGTATTTATTTTTAATAGTTCACATTTTATGTTTTTCTTTACTGAATTTATTGATGCTGTTTGCACCTCAACAGACTGATAAATGATCTGCAGCAGCTTTATGAACACATGATGATGACCTCATCCCTTTATCATTGGTCCAGCTGTGCAAACACCTGTGCTGTTCACACACAGGTGTTTGTTTCCATGCTCCGCTTTTGTGCTACAGCAGGCTGAACATTACATTCAGATCTGTTAATCAATCCCTTGCCAATACAGTTCGTTTGAACATCTTATTCTTAGTTTTCCTAATCCTGATTGCAAAACTGTAAAACCACTCTTGTTTGTAGTTTTATATCGTCCACCAGGCCCTTATTCTGAGTT
Organism: Nothobranchius furzeri; assembly: GCF_043380555.1. NCBI lineage: Eukaryota > Metazoa > Chordata > Actinopteri > Cyprinodontiformes > Nothobranchiidae > Nothobranchius > Nothobranchius furzeri. The sequence goes on along the minus strand of NC_091741.1, from coordinate 38,487,059 downwards.
TTTGGATCAGATCTCTGATTTTTTATCCGATTTGGTGCTAAATACTGATAAGGTCATTATAGTGGGGGATTTTAACATTCATGTGGACATTGAACATGATAGCCTCAATGTAGCCTTTAGTAATATCTTAGACTCAATTGGTTTTACTCAAAGAATACATAGCTCCACCCACTCCTGCCATCATACATTAGACCTTGTGCTGACTTATGGCATAGAGTGTGTGGAAATAACCATATTTCCACGTAATCTAGTCCTCTCGGACTACTTTCTGATAACCTTTGAGTTTTTTATAACTGAGTTCTCGAGACATGAAAGTAAATTTCACTATATGTTAATGTTTGTGTTTATTTATTTAGCAGACACTTTTATCCAAAGAGACTTACAATTTATAACCTATAGGGCATGTTGTGATCTGTGGGGGAAACGGGAGTACCCAGAGGAAACCCACGCATGCATGGGGAGAACACGCAACTCCACGCAGAAAGGCTGCAGCCGAGTTTCGAACCTGCGACCTTCGTGCTGCGAGGCAACAGTGCTAACCACTGCGCCGCCATGCAGCCCACAGCCCATAGTAACTATAGTCGGTCTCCATCTGACAACGCTGTTGCATCTTTTAAATCATCTGTTCCATCTTTACTGTCCACAGCATCTCAGAGGAACGTAGCATGTGTCTGTGTGCGTGCGCGTGTGTGTGTGTGTGTGTGTGTGTGTGTGTGTGTGTGTGTGTGTGTGTGTGTGTGTGTGTGTGTGTGTGTGTGCGTATGTGTGTGTGAGTGTGTGTCTGCTCTGTCTTCTCCATCCCCAGTGAGTCGTGGTGGATGGCTGCTTATACTGAGCCAGGATTCTCCAGAGGTTTCTTCCTGTTAAAAGGGTGTTTTCCTCTCCACTGTCGCTAAATGCTTGCTTAGTATGAGGATTGCTGTAAAGACTCTGACACTAGTCAGTGACTCGACACAACCTGCTGGGTTCCTTATATAGGAAACATTTTACTGATTGGCTTAATGACCTGACCTGTACTGGAATGTTTACTGTGTGAAGATCCTTGAGACGACTCCTGAATTACACATTACTGCAGTAGCTTCTGACAGAAAACAGACGGTGAAACTCTAGAATTAGAAAATCCTGATAGATCTATGTCACACTGTCTCTTAGCATTCATGGACTCACCCATCTCGGCTCACGACGGGGAAGGCTGTTGTTGGTTTAGCGTCCAGGAAACAGCAGAGAACGTCTCGGCTTGTAGAAGCTAACGATTAGCATTAGCAACTCCACCACACAGCAGAACTCCTCCAGGCTTGTGTTATTTATGGAGATTAAACATCAGCGTTCCAGAGCAATTATAGTCAGTGGTAGAGTCGTGCTGCTGTTAGCCAATAAGAGGAGAGATGTCCAGATATCAGGAACTGAGACTCCAGATCCTCCAGTTTGAAGCACAGCTCTGATGTCTCAGACTGTTGGGCCAGAGGTTTGTGGGCTTTTTTGTGCCCTGAGTTTTGCCTGCAAGACATTCATTCCTACTAGAGATCACTGAAAAAGTATTGATTAAACAAGTGATCCACACTTTTAAACAAACTAAGAATTGTTGATTTAGACCATGAAAGCAAAGAGAAAGACAGCAGCTGGTTTAAGAATATTTAGTGATTTATTTTTTGCTGACACAAAATGAAACTAGAAATGAAACAAATAATCAGCTGTGAAAGTTAAACTAAATCATTTTTATTTTTATTTTAGGTCATTCTGCAGTGATGTCATCGACCCTCCTCCTCCTCCTTCCTCTCATCATCCCCGCTTTGATGCTGGAGTTTCGTTACCATAGCAACAGTGAAATCGAGCAATACTTAGTTCAGGTTAACACCTCCAACCCTGACATCACTCACCTGTACAGCATCGGGAAGTCCGTCAAAGGTAACAGCACACACACACCGCATCTCATCTAATCTGTGATGTCATGCCCACTCAGAAGAAAAAAGAGGCGGAGCTGTTACCCGGTGGTGAGTTGGCTTTGATAGTGAGGGAGGATGCCAGTCAGACCTGGCACATCCAAAAGGATTGTGAGGGTCTGCTGGGAACACCCGGCAGCATCAGGACTTAGTGGACTGGTGGGCAGAGTAAGTCCAGGAACTGCCCAATCCTACCAGCACGTCGTCCAGTGAGGAACCAGAGTTTGGAGACTTTGGGTTGGGCTCTCCCATCTCTGGAGCTGAGATCACTGAGGTGGATTGGATCTTCCCAGACGTCCTTAAGGCTCTGGGTGTTATGGAGCTGTTGAAGCAGCTCTGAAATTTCAGGTGGACGTCAGGGGCAGTTCTACTGGATTGGCAGACCGAGGTGGTGGTCCTCCTATTTGAAAAGTGGAACCGCAGGATGTGTTCTAACTACAGGGGGACCACACTCCTCAGCCTACCTGCTAAAGTCTATTCAGAGGTTCTGGAGGGTCCATTTTTGTCCTGGTCGTGGAACACTGGACCAGCTCTGGAGTGTGCGTGGGAGTTTGCTGAACAAATCTACTTAGGTTTTGTGGATTTGACTGACTGATTCGCTTAAAACCAATTTTTAAATGGGCGCACCTGGAATCCCTAATTCATGCTTTTATCATCTCCCGACTGGATTACGCAAATTCCATCTTATTTGGTGTACCAGCCTCCGCTCTTAACTCATTCGCTGCCAGCGTTTCTCACCGTTTTTACTGTTTTTTTAAGAGTCACAGAACGTTCCGCGCTAGGATGATGTCGACACCAAAATGACCAAAACAAAGCGGAGACCCGCCTCTTACATCAGGAAGAATCCGCATGTTTCGAGCGTTATTCGTTCTTTCATAATCCGTTGTTGAATTGTGATCGGCAGAAGCTTTTCTGGTTCACGCCTCACTTTTTATACAGCGATCTCCTAACACATGGATGTTCTGCTTCCTGGTCACGTCATGTGTGGGGTACGCGGATGAAGTTCGGCTTTAGAGCTGAGATGTTTGTTCTCACGGTGCGGGGGCTCGTCCGACACCCACACAGTAAAAAAATTCAAATGACGACTTCAGTCGTCAGTGGCAGTGAATGAGTTAACAGGCTTCAGGTGGGACAGAACACGGCAGCCAGGTTTCTGACGAACATCTCTAGACGTGACCGTATCACGCCTGTACTGGCGCACCTCCATTGGCTACCCATATACTTGAGAGTGAAGTTTAAAATTCTGATCTTTGTTTTTAAGGCCCTGAACGGTCTGGCACCGGATTACCTGTCTGACCTTGTGACTCGGTATGTGCCAAACCGGGCGTTGAGATCTGCCGATTGCTGCTTCACGTTCCCACCATGAAATACAAAACGTGGGGGCAGCGTGCTTTCGTCTACGCTGCTCCATCCCTCTGGGATGCTCTTCCTCTCAGTGAGGCTGGCACCATCCCTCCCCCGTTTCAAGTCTGCTTAAGGCCCACTTTTACGACCAGGCATTTTAAACCCTTAACTTATATTAATTATTTTTATTATGTATTTGTTTGATTGACTGTGATTTTCTGCTTTGTTGTGTACTTTTTTATTGATTGTGTTTTACTTTTTATCTGTACAGCACTTTGGTCGGCTGCCACGCTGTTTTAAAATGTGCTTTAGAAATAACGTTGGTATGGCATGGTTGGTATTTGGAGAAGGCATTCGACTGCGTCCCTCGGGGGGCCCTGTGGGGGGCCCTGTGGGGGGTACTTTGGGAGTATGGGGTACCAGGCCCTCTGAAACGGGCTGTCAGGTCCCTGTATGACCGGTGTCAGAGCTTGGCCCACATTGCCAACAGTAAGTCGGACTCATTCCCAGTGAGAGTTGGACTCCACCAAGGCTGCCCTTTGTCACCGATTCTGTTCATAACCTTTATGGACAAGATTTCTAGGAGCAGCCAAGGTGTTTAGGGGATCCGTTTTGGGGGCCTGAGAATTGGGTCTCTGCTTTTTGCAGATGATGTGGTCCTGTTTTTGTATCTCAGGATTGACTGATTAGTGTTAGCCTCAAGGGCAACCTGCTGGCTTCATTATTACTTGTAAGTTGCTTTGGACAAAAATGTCCGCTAAATACATAAACGGGTCTCACCTGGCCAGGGAACGCTGTGGGATTCCCCTGGAGGAGCTGGCCCAAGGGGCTGGGAGAGGGAAGTCTGGGCCTCCCTGCTTAGGCTGCTGCCCGCGCAACCCGACTCCTGATAAGCGGATGAAAATGGATGACACATCTGGACAAATTAGTGTTATCCTCTATTCTGTTAAATAAGGATTTAATATGATTTTTATCATTTTTAATATTCATGTAACATTTGATGCCTGCTGGTAAATGGTAAACAACCTGCATTTGTATTGCGCCTTCTTAGATTTCTACAACCCCTCAAGGTGCTTCACAACACAATCAGTCATTCACACATTCACACACTGGTGGTGATGAGCTACGATGTAGCTACAGCTGCCGTGGGGCGCACTGACAGAGGCAAGGCTGCCGAGCACTGGCGCTACTGGTCCCTCCGACCACCATCAACCGGCAGGGTGGGTTAGGTGTCTTGCCCAAGGACATTACAGCAGGATTTTCTGGTCGGTAGCAACCTTCCAATTACTGGACAACCCGCTCTACCTCCTGAGCTTCTGCTGTCCAGGTACCGGGTGTGTTTGGTGTTCTTGATGCTTCCCAACACAAATAGTTCCCATCATGCATTTCAAGTTTGTTTATCATGACATCTTAAAGGGCTGCTCCATTCACAGAGGCAAGCTGGTGGCTTACAGGTGAATCTCAGGTATCCGTTGCCATGGAAACCAGCTACCAGACTAGGTCTCTGCTGGTGGGATCAAATAACAGAACTGAAGTTGGAGGTTCATTTAATCTGGGACATTTTAATCTGACTAATCACACACACACACACACACACACTTAGTTAATCTGAGCTAATCCAGGACACCAACTGGCTTGTTTCCAGTGCGCGTGTACGAGCGTGGACATGCGTATGCATGTGTGTGTGTGTGTGTGTGTGTGTGTGTGTGTGCGTGCGTGCGTGCGTGCGTGCGTGCGTGTGTGTGTGTGTGTGTGTTGTTAAAGGCATGCTGAGGCTGGCTCAGCTTCCTTCCGTCGGTTTGTTGAGCAGATCTCTAAACAGTTACAGTCGTTATGTTCACATGGAGACTTTTGTCTGACTGATCGTTGAACTGGGCCGAATAAGAATCAGCATTAAAACTCCTAAAGCATGAAACCACAACCAGGAAGGAACGTCAGAGTCAACACACCTGGGACTGAAACCCGTTCCAGCTCTGTGATAACTTACAATGATAGTAATAATAATAATAATAATAATAATAATAATAGTAATATTATTATTATTAATAGTAATATTAGTAATAATAATAATAATAGTAATAATAATGATAATATAGTAATATTAGTAATAATAATAATAATAGTAATAGTAGTAATAATAATAATAGTAATAGTAATAATAATAATAATAATAATAATAGTAATAGTAATATTAGTAATACAATAATAATAATAATAATAATAATAATAATAGATGAGGGTATTTTTTTCCAGCGATGACAGAAATGGTGACTCTTTTTTTTATGTCATTTTAGGCAAATAATTCACAAACCAACAGAAAACGGGTGGACCTTTTTTTAATGTTTGGAGTGTTTAAACAGACAGACATGTCACATATGGATGAAAAATCTAAGTCCCACCTAATATTTCCTCTTTTCGTCTCAAAGATGGAGCGTCCCGGTGCGGAGCTTTAAAAGTCAGGAGTGTAACATTAAGATGGTAGGGCTGGACAATTATTCAACGATATACATCGACCAATAGACATGGGGCACGATAGAAAAAAAGGTTTCCTTCGTTTTCTCTGTTTTAGCCAATCGGGTAGCTTAATACTAGAGTCTATTCTTACTTCCAACCAATCAAAAACAGACCCAGGCTCACTTCGTCACCAAGCCCCCCCCCCCCCCCCCCCTCCAACCAAAACAGACAACGAGGAGCGGGAGCGGAAGTTGTCCCATAAACAGGTTGCAGTGGTTCACCAGCGACCTGTGGTAAGTTAAAAATGTACAGAGTCAATTAAGGAATGACATCAAATGGACAGGGCTGCACCTAAAATTTATTTCCTACTTTTTTTTTATTATCAATAATTATTGATAGTGATTTTTTTAATCAATATGCTTTTTTCTACATCGTCCAGCCCTCCTCTGAAGTGGACCGACTGCCAGACTTATGGGCCATTCCCATCTGTACCGGGTCGGCCCGGGCCGGGTAGCCCCAGTCGGCCCCAGCCTGGCCCGGTTGATTCCACACATCCTTGTCTTAAGCCCATGTGGGCTGATTCTACCCACCAATCAGAGGCTTGCTCTAATGGAAGGTGTGAATTTGCTGTCAGCAGTGGGTGTGTTGGTCCTGGTCGGCCTGAAGCAGACCCCCTCGAGAAGAGGGCTGAGAATGAGCCTTGGTTGGCCCGGAAAAATACCAGGCCACCCAGATATGTAAACAACCTACGCTACCCGGCCCGGGCCGACCCGGTACAGATGGGAATGGCCCATAAAACAGGTGTGCTTGAACTGAAACAGCTGCGCTCTGGAGGTCCTTTTCATCTAAACAAATGAAGGCTTACAATAGTTTAAAGCCTCAAAGATCATTTCCATTTCAAATTTAGACACCAAGCTCTGATATGTCTTCTCTCAGAAGAGCAGCTTCTGACTAGCGCGATGCTCCGGGGACACGGTCGAGTCCGGGATAAGACGACGGTACCGGAGGGGCCCAGCTGCTGCTGGAGTCCACACTTCTGGCTCTCTGGGACAATGCTCGGGGTTTGGGACTCATCAGCCTCCAACATTTATTATTGTTCTTGTCGATTTTCCGAGGGCAGACCTACCACAGATCCCCCCGGTTTCAAACACAAACGTTAAAAAACCTGGTCAGGACCAGTTTAAAAGGATTCTGGCATGTCTGGCTGCTGGGAAAGAAAGGAGAGCTGGACCTGGAGTTCTGGACTGGACTCTTGCTCTGGTCCAGGTCACCTGTTCTAGTCAGAAGCATGCGTTAGTTGCCCCGGGTGTCAGGGCCTTATCGCTGTCTGTGGTGTATTTTAATGGGATAAGACTGGCACAGTGAACCCAGACGCTGTCTCTGTCCTCCGTCTCCGCAGGGCAGCAGCTGTGGGTGCTAGCCCTGGGCGTCAGCCCTCGCCGTCACACTGTGGGAATCCCAGAGTTCAAATATGTGGCCAACATGCATGGAAATGAGGTGAGTCAACACACACACCACCCTCACAACAGAGGGCCTGCTGTTAACAGGAAGTAGTTCTAAAGACGTCCACAAAAGGCTTTCAGAGTCCGACACAGTCCACGCACTCTTTGTGTGGAGACAACAGGCAGCGAGGTGGTCCACATGATCCTGGTTTAGAGCTCCCAGCCGGCTGAGTCAACAGCACATCTATAAAACAGATGTTTGGGTTTGAACTCTACAGGAAGGACTTTAGTGATGCTGTTTGTCCAACAGCAGCCACAGAAAACATCTCCGCCTTTATTCACGTCCAACGGCCAGTCTCTTCAGAACTCCTGGAAAGCCAGACCTTCTTGTCTCTTTTTGACTTGTTATGTGTCTTCTGCTCCTCCGGGTACGGATCTCAGAGAGAGACACTCCAACATGGAAGCCTAGACGGTCTTCTCCGCAGCCCCCCCCAGTGGGACCCCTAGATGTTCCCAGATCAGTCTGGAGGACTGGCATGTCCTGGATCAACCTAGGGCCTCCCATTAAAACTCCTCCTCTGGGAGGTGTCCAGTAGGAATCCAGAACTCAATCAGAACCACCTCAGCTGGTTCCTCTTCATGTGGAGGAGCAGCGACTCTCTGAGTCCCTCCCACATGCCCAAGCTCGTCACCCTGTCTCTAAGGCTGAGCCCGGTTACCCAGCAAAGAAATTATTTCTGCATTCATGAACGACCAGATGACACACACACACACACACACACACACACACACACACACACACACACACACACACACACACACACACACACACACACACACACACACACACACACACACACACAAAATATAAAGTACTGAGAAAGAGTTCAACTCTGTGTCTGTGTTGACCTTTAACCCTGGCTAGACCGGCTGCTACATGGAGCCTTAAGCTCCTCCCCCTCCAGTCGGCTCATGGGCCCTGATGGGAGCTATAAAAGTTATTTTCTATCCCGCATTGGCCCTGAATCACACGTCAGGGTTTCCCCCAGCGCTTTATAATTCTGCCCACCCGCCAGGCTAAACGTCATGCCCCGCCCCCCTCCCCAACCCTACCGTGTTCGCTGACACGAATGGCGCAACGAAACTAGAGCCCTCCATCAGCTGATACTGGTGAGAAACAGCAGCGGAACGTGTGCAACAACCCCCCCCCCCCCCCCCCCCATGTCATCTGAGATTTGTTAGCTTGTAAGAACTGGCAATTAAAAAGACTACAACTCAGACGTTCTCCCCAGCGTAGCTGCTACTGACCAGATGACCAGATTTAGAGGTTTTCTCCATGTTTAACGCTCCTTCTGTTGTCCTGGAAGAAGGATATGACATTCGCTAAACTCACAGACGTTTCTCCTTCGTGTCTGATTCGGCTGGAGTCGTCTACGTGTTTTCACCCAACAGCTGAAGTAGCTGTTGCCGCCTGAAAAGACCAGCGCCTTTCAGAGTCAGATGACTCCGAAGCGCTTACACTGCAGTGTATCATTCATCCATTCACACACTGGTGATGAGCTACGATGTAGGCACAGCTGCCCTGGAGCGCCGTGGCAGAGGCGAGGCTTCGGAGCACAGGCGCCACCGGTCCCATCAAACGGGATCAGAAAAAAACATTTTTCGGCCCATAGACTCCCATAAATGTGTTATTTTTTTGCAGTAAGGGATCCATGTGTCAGAAAAACATGGGTGAGACTCATGAGACCTATGAGACAGGAAATCACTCAGCCTGTAGAAACGTCTTCATGTGTGCAGCAGGAAGGAATTTAATAGTTCTGTTTGTTAGAGAATAAAAGCTTCATAAGTCACAAAGTTTTATTCTGAAAACCGGTCACAGACAGTGTGTGTGTGTGTGTGTGTGTGTGTGTGTGTGTGTGTGTGTGTGTGTGTGTGTGTGTGTGTGTGTGTGTGTGTGTGTGTGTGTGTGTGTGTGTGTGTGTGTGTGCGTGCGTGCGTGCGTGTGTGTGTGTGTTGTTTCTGGACTTTCCCTCTAAGCCAACACACTCCACTGACTCTGTTTACTGACTCTGTGTGTGCGCGCGCGCGCGTGTGTGTGTGTGTGTGTGTGTGTGTGTGCGTGCGCGTGCGTGTGTGTGAGTGACTGTGTGTGTGTGTGTGTGTGTGTGTGTGTGTGTGTGTGTGTGCGTGCGTGCGTGCGTGTGTGTGTGTGTTGTTTCTGGACTTTCCCTCTAAGCCAACACACTCCACTGACTCTGTTTACTGACTCTGTGTGTGCGCGCGCACGTGTGTGTGTGTGTGTGTGTGTGTGTGTGTGTGTGTGTGTGTGTGTGTGTGTGTGTGTGTGTGTGTGTGTGTGTGTGTGTGACTGTTGTGTTTCCAGCCATGACTTGTCCCTTTAAGGACATTTCCATTGACTCTCACAACCATCTACCGTAACCATGGAAACCAGATGCTAATCAGGCCTGGCAAAAGGTTTTTATGGTCTTTTTCAGAGAGTTTAAGGATCCAGTTGGCTCCTTCCTCTGTGTGCCTGGATTTACTAATCATGACAACAAGGTGTTTAGCTAAACTTTGTTACCTGCTTTAGTTTGGTTTGGGAGCCTCTGTCTTAACCCTTTGATGCATGAATTATGAAATCTTCAACCATGATTTTTTTAACAATTTTTTTCATTCATCTTTAGGTGTGAATGAAACAAATTTCATATTTACATATTTTTTGTAAAATTTAATTTACAAATAATTTATTACATGTCCACCTCAGTGGACAGTGAGCAATCTGAACATGAAATATGTTGGCTTGACTTACTGAAGTACAAATGGAGGGGTTCAAATGCAATAAAGTCTTCAATAGCTGTGCTTGATAGCAAAAATAAATGAATTACAATTTTAAGTACCTGTTCACTGTAGTGACCATTATGCATCAAAGGGTTAATTTAATGTTTAACGCATCAGTTTGGTTTTAGGATTTTTAGATGTGTTGAGAGGCCCAAACCCGCCAGCTTCTGTGGTTGGTGATAGAGAACATTTGGTAATGCAGTTTCTGCTATCACATGTAACTAATGATAATGTTGCACGCAACACGAACATACGTAATATGAACACTATTTAAACCAGATTTAACTGTCATATGTAATAGATGATAGTCTTGGAAAGCACCTACTGTATGTCGTCACAGAATATAAATGGTAATGTCAGAAGATCATAAGCGATAATTGTAACTGATTACAGTGCAATCAAGACCTATGCTATTTTTATCATGACTTAATGTCAGTGACCTTTTTGAAGGATGTTCCTTAATGACCAACTACCTTTCCTGGGTGAATGACCGGACACCCAAGGATGGGAGAGGAACTAACTGAATAAATAGTCATTTATAACTTATCAAGGAATGTGCTGATGTACGAGCTCTGTAGTGAATAAAAGGCGCTCGAAGGGAGCTTGCTCTCTGAGATTTGCCGAACTCCACACTGGGTTGGTTTGTTCTTGGTCTTCGCATTTCTCCCTCTGCAGAGACAAAGTTTCATCTTTCACCTGTGCTTGTGATTCACTCTAGGTAACCTGTGCTGCTAAAATAACCCAACAGTTGGCTTTGGGCTATTTTTACTTCTTTGATATATGAACATATTTAGAGACAAGAGGTTCCATGTCCTGATCCCGGACAAGCCCCCATTTTTGACATGGTCTTGAGGAAAAAAGGCACAAAATGCCCCTTGCTTTCTTTAGTCTAATTAGCCAAACATGTTTAAGGAAACAAGGTGACTGTCACTGAGAAATGTTTATTAATTGTTCTTTTTGAGATACGTTGAGTTTCACACGCATGCTGAACCCTTACTTCCTGCATTAGCCACAGAAAGAAAATAAAAGGGAAAATGCTTGGGTCGAAAAATGCTAGTCTCTTCTACGTCTCAGGGAACATTAGTATTCATAAACTCATTCATCTTAGCTCATGACTAGGGAAGGCTGTTTTAGATTTAGCATTCAGAAAAAGCAGAGAACACCTCTGCTAGTAGAAGCTAACCTGTTCCCAAGAAAGAAGAACAAAGGAAGGCAGTGGAAGGCTCACAGTGCTGTAAGCCAATCAGAGGTGAGATGTCTGAAGATGTCATGAATTTAAATGAGTGAGACTAGTAATCCAGCTGTTTTCCACCCCACACTCCTCCAACAAACCTTTACCCCATGAAACAGGAGCGCCAAAGCTTTTTTACACAGAAAATTACTCACAAGGCATCCATGGGGCAATGGTGGCAAAGGAGATAAGTGCTCACCCTATAACGGGAAGGTTGCAGGTTCGAGCCCCGCACGGTTTATTGTTGTGTCCTTGGGCAAGACACTTAACCCACCCTGCCAGCTAGTGGTGGTCGGAGGGACCGGTGGCGCCTGTGTTCGGCAGCCTCGCCTCTGTCAGTGCGCCCCAGGGCAGCTGTGGCTACATCGTAGCTCATTATCACCAGGGTGTGAATGACTTGATTGTGTTATAAGGCACCTTGGGGGGTTCCAGGAATGTGGAAGGGGCTATATCAGATACAGGCCATTTACCTCCTACCATCTTTATGCAGATGACATCCAACTGTACATCTCCTTTAAGCCCCATGAGATGTCTAAGCTGCAGCTGTTCCACACCTGCTTAGACTCTATCAAAACCTGGATGGTGGGAGCTTTCTTCAGCTGAATGAAGATAAGACTGAGATCCACATCTGTGCAACGGACAAGCTGGTTCCCAAGGTTAGAGACTCTCTTGGTCAGCTTGCTTCCCACAACAAACCTTCTGTCAGGAATCATGGTGTGACCTTTGACCCACCTCTCACCCTGGATTCTCATGTCAGTTCTCTTGTTTGCTCTTCCTTCTTCCATCTCAGGAACATTGCTAAGCTGAGTCCCATTCTGTCCCGCTCTGAACTTGAGACAGTTCTCCACACCTTCATCTCCTCACGCTTAGACTACTGTAACTCTCTTTTCACGTGTCTGAGCAGAACCTCCCTGAACCGTCTACAGGTGGTTCAGAACGCCTGTGCTCGGCTTCTGACCAAGTCCTCCAAACACACCCACATCACCCCGCTTCTCCTCCAGCTTCACTGGCTGCCAGTCAACTTCAGGGTTCATTTCAAGATCCTGGTTCTGGTTTATAGGGCCTTACATGGACAAGCACCATCTTACATTGGTGATCTTCTTAGTCCCTACACCCCCAGCAGGTCCCTGAGGTCCAGTGATCAAAGCCTACTTGTTGTGCAGCACCAGGCTAAAGGTCAAAGGTGACAGATCATTTGCTGCTGTGGCCCTCAGACTCTGGACCTCTCTCCCCCTGAGCCTGAGATCAGTGGACTCAGTGGTCTCCTTTAAACTCACCTGTTTAGGTTTTGGTGTGACCTTCATCATCCTGATTTCCCTTCTTTCGTATTCACTCTCTTTACATTTCTTAATCACAATTGTCTATTTTTTGCTCATTTTAAATATATTTGTAATCATTTTCTAAATTCTTTTTATATTTTTACATTTTTTATTTCTGTGAAGCTCGTGATTTTTATCTTGAGAGGTGCTATAGAAATGATATTTTCTTCTTCTTCTTCTTCTTCATTTACTCTAGAGACCACACCAGATTAAAGTAACGAGTGAATGAGGGGTTTAATAAACGCATGCATTTGTTTTTGCTGATGAGTTTTCTTTCAGATTTCTGCAGGATGTTGAACAAATTCTGAATGTTCGGAGATCAAAAACTAAAGTTTGATTGTTGAGGATTAAAATCTTTCTCGTAACTTTATGTAGAAATGGATGAGAAGAATGCAGGCTCGCGATTGGCTGCATGTTTAGATGACGTGAAGGGCTGGCTGGCATCCAACTTCTTAAATGAAAAGAAGTCTGAGTTTATTGTTTTTGACCCCCGCAACCACCATGGCTCTCACCCTGTTTGTGACCTTTTAACCCCCAACCCCAAACAGTGTAAGTCAAGTCTCGGGGTCAAGCTGGATGCTGGACTCACAATGGCCCCACAGACAAACTCCGTAGTGAGGTCTTGCTTTTATCTAGCCTAGTGAACTAGACCAAATTCTTGCTTTGCAAAGTTTGGTCTAGGCATGCTCCATTGGAACCTCCGCAGCTCCTACCAGGACTCTGGCTGGCCAATCACAGCTCTCTAGAGGGGTTTCAAACACATAAAGATCTGTGATTGGTCCATAATGGTGGGCCAATCATAGTGCTCTATCTGCTTAGTGAACAAATCACAGAGCTTTATCCGCTTTGTGGGCCAATCAGGGCACTCTATAAGCCTGGTGGGTGGGATGATGCAACAGAGTGAAACAAGAGTATGTCACATTCATTGTCCAGTGGAATGCGGAGATCATTTGAAAGACAACGGTAGAACCCGCCCCACAACCGAGAGTCGTCAATGGAGCGTGGCCAGACTAAATAATACATTTATTTAGTCTGGCTTGCCAGGCTAGCTTTTATCAGCTTCGCCGCCTGACTCGCCTCAGACAAATCCTGAAACGGAGGCATTTGGAGTCAGACATCCATGCTTTCATTACCTCTCGCCTTGACTACGCAAACACCCTCCTAGTCGGTGCTCTGGTCTCTGCCCTGAATCGGCTGCAGGTCGTCCAGAACGCTGCTGCCAGGTTCTTGATGAATACACACCGACGTAACCATATTACCCCTGTCCTGCAACATCTTCACTGGCTCCCTGTCATTTTTAGAGTACATTTTAAGTTATTAGCTTTTGTATTTAAATCACTCAACGACCGGCATCTCCCTATCTCTCTGACCTGCTCACTCCGTATGTACCCACGCACACGTTGAGGTCGGCTGACCTTTTGCTGCTGTGTACGCCGCAGATGCGATACAAATCGCGGGGTGAACGAGCATGCTGCCCCAAAACTGTGGAACTCATTGCCCATTGGAGTTCGGCAGGCTCCATCACTAGCGGTTTTTAAATCTCGTTTAAAGACCCACTTTTACAATTAGGCTTTTAGGCAGTGACTCGTTTTAGTGTTTTATTGTGTCATTGTTTTAATGTGTTCTTAGTATTCATCATGTTTTATCTGCTTTTGATCGCGATTTTTATCCTCTGTTTTAGTTCCTTAGAATGATCACGTTTTGTTTTAGCCTGTGCAGCACTCTGGGCAGCTCCCATGCTGCGTTTTGAACGTGCTATATAAATAAACTATGGTATGGTGTGGTTAAAGTTACACGATCTGGTGCCGATAAAACGTTCATGTTGGGGGTTGTTTTCAGCCAACCAAGTTCTGAAAGCACCACAGACTCGAACAAAACACCAAAATAAAGGCACAAAAACCAAAGCCCTTTCACAATAAAAGCTTTCTGACACAAAGGTTGACTGGACCAAAACTCAAGAAAGGCTTCAAACTCAAACAGGCCAGAGGAATTTAAAAAACATTCTGACCACGACACTCTTTGGTGTCAGCAACGCTTCGTCACCGCTCCAGACGTTTACGGGCAGATTGTGTTTCTGTCGGTGTGGAAGCTGGGAGTGTCTTCCTGTGGGTTTCAGCTGCAGACCACTCAGACTCTTCTGTCCTCGCTCTTTGTGGATGTCTTCAAGTGGACCCACCTTCATTTCTTCTCAAAGCAGAGCCTTGTCTCACAGCTGTTGAAGATAAACAAGACTTAAATCTTCTAAACCCGTCAGAACTGTCTGAAGCAGAGGGGTCTAAAACTTTAGATGCCAACAGCTGAGATCATTTATTTATCGTTATAATAATACAGCTAAGTAAAACATCCATCGTGTGAGCGGCAGAACCGCAGAGTCCAGATGGAGCGAGGATCTACACCTGGGTATTCAATTCAATTTTATTTATATAGCGCCAAATCACGACAAGAGTCGTCTCAAGGCACTTCACATAATAAACATTCCAATTCAGGTCAGTTCATTAAGCCAATCAGAAATAATGTTTCCTATTTAAGGAACCCAGCAAATTGCATCGAGTCACTGACTAGTGTCAGTGACTTTACAGCACTCCTCATACTAAGCAAGCATGCAGCGACAGTGGAGAGGAAAACTCCCTTTTAACAGGAAGAAACCTCCAGAGAATCCTGGCTCAGTATAAGCAGCCATCCACACACACACACACACACACACACACACAATGTGTCTATGGTTACATTGTGATTTCTTAGAAAATATTCTATTTGGTGAGAGATGAACTTTATTGTATTTATCCTAGTGGATCTATAATTAAACAGGTAAACTAGTAGTAGCACATCCAACATCAAGGAAAGCAAAAAGTTATTATCAGAAGAAGGAGAATGTTTTAGTGGTTAGCAGCAGTGTGCTAGATGATGGCCCCCTCCATGAGGCCACCACAGCTCAGCAGAACATCGTTGTAGCTTCTGTCTTGGTTGTTCTTGTCTGATCTGAAGTCCTTAAAGATTGTTAGAAACCAAGCTCTTTCAGGACCACCCCTGTTCACACACACACACACACACACACACACACACACACACACACCAGACAGAAATCATTCATGTTAAAGGAAGGTATCTCTTGTACGCTGAACAGGTTTGTGTTTCAGCGACAGAGGAGGAGGTGAGGACGATGGCCAGAGGCAGAGCCGGCCCCGACTTGTGTCTCTAAAGCCTTCCCACCTTTCCCACCCTTCTCTCCTTTTCATTCCTGAAGCATTCATTCATCCATTCACAAAGTCACAACCCACCACCGTCCCAGAACAAATGTTCCTCGACTCGTTTCTGGTTTGCCTTTTGGTTCCTCGCTGACTCGAAGCACCGCTCCCCTTTAGAGTCTCTGAGAAGAAGATCTGGGTAGAAAGGAATGAATGAATGAAGCTGAGCCTAAAGCCTGAAAAAGTAGATGATATGATACACAGTCACCCTCATCAACAGGACATAACCTAAACTAATGTTAGCAACCAGTGTTGGGCAAGTTACTTCAAAACTGTAATGCATTATTTATTACTTGTTACCCTCATTTTAAAGTAACTCATTACATTACAATATTACTGATTTTAAAATGTAAGGCATTACACTACTTTGACATTACTTTAAGTTACTTTCACCAAAACAACTTCAGTATGAATCTGGTAATCTGACGCTCAGTGAGCTCATGACATATATATGGAAAGTGATGTGGTGTCTGAGCTAGGGTTGCTGTTAAAAACAGTCAGATATAATAACGGTGCTTTAAAATGATTGTTTATTAAATAAAAGCAACAACAATCTGTACTCTCAGCACGCTGCCATATATTAACTGAGCAGGGAGTGAGGTGGTGGGGGCTCCAAGCCTATATTTGCCTTGGTCCCCAAATGCCTTGATACGGCCCTGGATGTGGGACTGACTTCTGGGGTGATCTGATTCTATCACATGTATAAATATTAAATGCTGATATATTATTGCTTTTCTCTGGTAAAAAAGTGTATTGGGGATAAATCTACCGACTTTTTTTCTTTTCAAGCACTTTGCTTTGTTTTCTTGATTTTATGTGAATAATTTCCGGCCCTTTCTCTCTCTAACCTTCCTGCATGCTGCATGTTTTCTCCGTCTTCTAGAAAAACTGTTTCCTAGACTTCCTACTTTCTAACTAATCAGCCAAAGGGATCTACCAAACCAGCAGCAATGAGTCGAAATCACCGGGGCACAGATTATGAACTCAGCTGAAAAGTACATGAAGTACCAGAGAATATGGGCGGATATAAACGATCGTAAACAAATGACTTTGTTTTGGTGGAGCGATTTTGTGAATATAACAGCGGCCGCGCGCCGGACGCAGCTGGAGTATTTGAGCCATTACTGCCGCGTCCTCTCTGCTCACAGAATGCCCGCAAAGCTGAGTCCATAAATGACGTCATATATGTGGATACTGGATCTTTTTTCAGGCTTCCCGCAATTTGAATTTTTAGGAAACCCGCATCTTGATTCTGGGTTTAAAAATGCGTTGTAATTATTGCGTTACTGACAATTGTACCGAGCAAATATTACCATTTTCTTTCCCTGTAATTCAGTTCAAATTCTATTCAATTCAATTCAAAAATACTTTATTAATCCCAGAGGGAAATTGATTGCTGTAGTAGCTCAGAATAATAATAATAATCAAGTCATCAAAGAGTTGTTGTATATTACAATGGCTGTTGGCAGGAAGGATCTCCAGTAGCGGTCAGTGTTGCAGCCAAACTGAAGAAGCCTCTGACTGAAGACACTCGTCCGTTGTCGGACAGTCTTGTGAAGAGAACGCTCAGGGTTGTCCATCATTTTCTTGATTCTCTGGAGAATCCTTCTTTGCATTATCTCCTCCAGCGGTTCCACAGTAATCCCCAGAACAGAACCAATTTTTGTGGGCTGTTGAGCCTTTTCAGGTCCCTGCGCCATTATGATCGATGGAAGAGATGGTTTGAATTTTTGCTTTCTCTGTCTCTGTTTTGCTCCCGCTCTGCACCCACGGTTCTTGCGTTTTAGCGTTTTAGCTCAATTGGGATTTGTGGCTTCAGTTGAGGTATTATTTCAGCCTTTCCAATGTTAATCAGCTGCTCCCGATTGTAAACCAACTTGTTACCATGGTTACGCATCATAACAAATGCTCAAAAAGTGAAAAAAGTAAAACAAACTGCTGTAAAAATCCTCCAAGCTTCACAGCACCAGAAACAGAAAAGTAAAGTGTCAAAAAATACAGTTTTTCTTAAGAAACTAGAAGAAAAAATGCATTTACTAAGAAATAACAATGTAACCATAGAAACATTACTTGGTGTGTGTGTGTGTGTGTGTGTGTGTGTGTGTGTGTGTGTGTGTGTGTGTGTGTGCGTGCGTGCGTGTGTGTGTGTGTGTGGATGGCTGCTTATACTGAGCCAGGATCCTCTGGAGGTTTCTTCCTGTTAAAAGGGAGTTTTCCTCTCCACTGTCGCTATATGCTTGCTTAGTATGAGGATTGCTGTAAAGACTCTGACACTAGTCAGTGGCTGTGTCTCAATTCAGGGTCTGCATCCTTCGAAGGACCCAGCCCACCCGGCCGACGTGGGCTGCGTCCTCCGTCGGCCGGGTAGACCGGATGTTAACGGCTGTGAATTTGGACAGGCCTAGCCTTCATGAACTCCCTCGGCGAACGTTCCATCGCCTAGCAACCGTGGAACCGCTGGGCAGAAGGAACTTTAAACGATGGAGCTCGATGTTTTTTTTAGCTTTTTAACCCCCAGAAACCCAAATTTAGAAAACAACTGCAAAATATTTTTTAACCTTTCACATGTTGTTCTAGGAGGCCAGATAAACAGGCCTATTTACACATTTTAACAGCCAATAGTGTTGCAGAACTGAACAATAGGACCTATTAGCAATGTAAATGTGGTTTTAAAAAGGAAAAAAAATGGGGAAGGTTTATTTTTGTAGACTTAAATCTGATGTTGTAATATTACAACCGTGGGTCTCTGGGGGTTAATCATTTCCTTGACTGTTGGAGAGCTAATTCAGAGAAAATACTTTCGACAAGCTGAGCCTGAGCAAAGATGTGATAATAGTTTTTAATACTTTCTAAGGGTCTTAATTTGACCAAAACCGATTGATCACCTTTTAAGCCTTTAAGACCCAGCGGATACCCTTTAGTAAACAATTCTCATTTGTAAACAAAAATAAAATCCAAGAGTTTAATGCAGAACTGATTTTATTTAGATATTTCTTTTATATGTACATGTTTAATCTTCCTTAACCATTTTTTTCTAGCAAAGTAAAAAGCTGTCAAAGTTCTTCCTTCTCTTCTGGGCCCTCTGCTGCTCTGCCTCCCTCTGCAGCCTCATGTCCTCCCTGATCAGCTCCAGGAGCTGGTCATCGC
Organism: Nothobranchius furzeri; assembly: GCF_043380555.1. NCBI lineage: Eukaryota > Metazoa > Chordata > Actinopteri > Cyprinodontiformes > Nothobranchiidae > Nothobranchius > Nothobranchius furzeri. The sequence goes on along the minus strand of NC_091741.1, from coordinate 38,468,099 downwards.
TGGCACCTTCCCCTGGATGCCCATTTTCTCCAGAACAGTCTTAACAAACAAGTAAGAAAAAAAAACAGATAGAGAAAAGAGGACAACGGGTTATTCCTTTCATGTTTTCGCAGAAAAAAATAAACTCAAACGAGTTTTTTAAAATATGAGATGTTATTGTACCTCCATGCCACAGCCGCCGAATACTTTGTTCCAGTGATCATGTGGTCCATCTCCACCCTAAGCTTAATAAATTCCCTGGTTTTCTCTTTTGTTCCTAAAATACAAACTTCTATTGATGTGACAGTGTGAGTGTCCTGTCACAGTGTCCCGATTGATCATGCGCCCTGGCTACTTGGCCAAGGGGATGTCCCTTTGGCTGACTGGTTAGAGCGTATGACTCTCACCCGGGAGTCTGGGGATCGAATCCCGCCCGGGCCCTTGTTTCTCCACCTTGCCACATTAAAATCAGGGGGAAACGTAGCGGGAGAAGTACGACACCGAGCAGCCGAACATACGCGCCGAGACCGCAATACAAGCACTTTTACTGTAACATTTCTAACTAAAATAACGTTCGTGTATCACAAAAAGTCCTTAACCTAACAGTTTTCAAGTTTATACTGACATTTATGTGCGCAATCCTCTCCGACAGCTCCCGCTTCACTGTCCGCCATTGTTTTTAAGTTTTTCTGCCGGCCGGCTCGCAAGGCATCTTGGGAAATGCTACCTGTTGAAGGATACACCCGACCCATCCTTCATTCAGGCGAAAAGAAGGCCGCATTCGTCGACCGCATTTGAAGGAGTCTTCGAATTGGGACAGGCCGAGTCGCGGCGCTGTGACGTACCCGGCCGACGAATCCGGCCGACGTAGGATGCAGACCCTGAATTGAGACACAGCCAGTGACTCGATGCAACCTGCTGGGTTCCTTTTTTGGGAAACTTGTTACTGATTGGCTTAATGACCTGAACTGTATTGGAATGTTTACTGTGTGAAGGTCCTTGAGACGACTCTGGTCCTGATTTGGTGCTTTATAAATAAACTTGAATTGAATTAGTCCACACAAAAAAACATGAAGTATTTATGAATGAAGAAAAAACAGTTTTATCAGAGCTCATATGTTAGTTAACTACCCGGGTAGTTTGTGTCTTTAGTTGTGCAAAAAACTTCAGCTTTGCTGTCTTTGATGAAGTTCGTTCCACAAATCCTGAAAGTGGGAAAACTCTTGATTGTAGCTTTACTACAAAAACTAGAAAAAAATAGAGCAGACAAAAACTAACTTTCATTTCAAATTTCCAGATGTATTTTGGGATTTTTTTTTTCAGCCTTTTCTCAATGTCTACATAACCCCGCTGTTGGTCTAGGTTCTGGGCCGGGTTCTGCTGCTCCAGCTGATTGACGAGCTGGTTCGAGGTTTCCGGAACAATGAGACGTGGGCTCTGCACCTCCTGAACAGCACCCGGATCCACATCCTGCCCACCATGAACCCTGATGGCTTCGATGCAGCCGACACCAACTGCATCTACAGCCAAGGAAGGTAAAACGGTCTCAAAACAGACCCCAAGACATCCTTTGTTCTTTACACCCAACGCTGGACGTACAAACGGGTCAGAGGCATCCATTTCTCTGGTCGGTGGGACGTTTTCAGCAGGGTGAAAAACATTTTGTTATAATGGTGTTTTTCTGCTGAATCAGCTAAAGAAAATTAAAGAAATGTGTTTTTAGGACTACAGAGCTCAAAGTTCTGATGTAATCAGCATGATTACTGCGTAAATATTAACCTGCAATGCTCCAACGCCCAAGTGCTGTAATTAGCAGGAAACACGCACACACACACACACACACACACACACACACACACACACACACACTGATTACAGGCAGTTGAAGCCTTTAATTATCTTTGTTTTGACGTGCTTTCTGCTGTGTTATGGGTGGTACCGTCTCCTCGCTCAGACTCATCGGGTCGACTCGCCTCGTTGACCTGCAGGTTTGAGTCTCAGGCAAAACCAGAGCGTGTGTGGTATGTTTCAGGTCACGTTGGCCAGACCTTAGATCCAGTTTACATGGCAACAGAGACTCTATAGGGCCTTTTCCACCGCCCAGACTGGCATGGAATAGGAAGGATGGGGTCGCTAAATATTTTGTTTTGATTGTTAAACCAGTCCAGAAAACCCACCCAGACCGGGCCAGTAGCGGGCCAGAGCGCGACCCCTTCTGTTGTGGGTCCAGAGATTTTTGATCTGGGCGGAGCTACAGCGTAAAAGGTCTAGAGTCCTCTGATTGGGGGAGAAATTACGTAACTACCCGCGACAATCCCAGAGTTCCAGTGTTTGTGTTTGGCTGTACTCCTTGTGCGAAAATGCCTGCAAGTATGCGCACAGCATAGCTCTAAACGCTATCGTGATGTGGGTGTAAAGAATATACCTTACACCAAGAACGGAAAGAACCCGCTGCTGACTGGACTCCATTGTTGTTGTGTTTTGGCGCGTTCTCGTCGCGCTGTGTGACGCATTACGCTACCCCGCCTGGTAACTGGAGCCTGGAATGCAATAGAGACGCTTGCCGGACAACTTCTAGACCCATACCAGTACATACCGGTCCATAATACCCAGACCTGACCAGGTTCCAGACCAGGCGATGGAAAAGAGCTATATGTGTGGCGATAGAAAATCAGTTTTGGTCCTACGGTGTTATAACATTCACCCCCTAACTTGAGTCCAGGAGAGGGATTGCTAATTCACACATAAGGGGTCCTCTGAAAGCACCATTGAACCCAACATATTTAAATACAGGATCACCCTCTCTTGGCACTGAAGGACTTCCGTACAACCTTCCCTTCCAAATGAGACATGGAACACCAACCACTTGATATCTCCCACGTATACTTATGTTGTTATTCAACTTGAATCACGTGACGTTCATACATGGCTTTGGTGTAAATCCCCCTGGAAATGAATCCCCTAAGTGTCCATCTACAGCGCCGCCATAATGCGCTTAGGAAGTCTCCGATTGGTGATTGACGCACCGACCCGAAAGCAACCGAAGCAGTCCAAGGGGAAAAAAAGGAGTGAAAAAAAGGAAAGCGGCCGCTAGCTAAATAGAAAATAAGTGGTATACCACAAAATAAAAAGGGTCGATCTCACCGGGTCCAGCAGTCAATGACCCAGTCCATCCACCGATCTGGCTCCGCTGATTGGCGGTGATGCAGGTGGTCTGGGGTGTTTCCTGTCATTCAGCTGGAGAGTGCAGGTATCTAACCTTAACCCGTCACCCATAGGCCTACTGAGTTTCTTCACTCAGTTACGTGGTAGACTTTTAGTTTGATAACTAAACAGGCTGCAGCAGAGCCACGCTGACACCTGCACCACACCCATCCGTGCTCAGTTTTTTTCTCTCTCTTCCTCTCCTCCACGCCTGACGCAGCCCTCTCTTAACAGCTCGGGTGTGGCAAACAACACAAATACACTGATGAATACATGAACAACCCCGACTCACCCAATTACACACACAGTGGAAAAGAAAATCACAGTGGCACAGTTTTACAAGTAAACTCTGGTAATTGTTTTAGACCCTTTTCTCATATCCTCTGTGCAACTAATATGAAATATTTTCCTTTATTTTAACACTTGTCTAATGTAGCGATGCCACAGTGTGTTGCCACACACCCACACTACTCAGGAATCGATTTCACACACACACACACACACACACACACACACACACACACACACATACACACACACATCCTCTGGTTTCTCATAAAACCTCTGGAGATCAAACCAAACATGGTGGAAAAGGGGCATGCAGCGTGCATCCGTCACCTCGCTCTATGATTAGCTGCATGTCACATTTGCCTGGCAGCATGTGTTTGTACTTGATATCAAACCAAGACAGTGGAACATGTTTAATATCCCTGATTTATGATTGGAGCAGGCCGATGTGCTTCAGAGCAGACCAGATTATTCTTAACACACCACACATCTGATAAGATTATCTCTAGAGCCGTTAGGATAATCGGGGGGGGGGGGGGGGTCCTCAATATTATTGGGGGAGGAGAATTGAGTCACATCGATACGTTTTTTCTAGTTGTGTGAAGCAACAGGAAGTGAACTAAACTAGGCTGTTAGTGCATTTGTTCTCTTAGACTAGAGGATTTGGAAGCTTATTCTTCCGTTCGAGGTGGCTAAACCGAGTTAGCAAACACAAACTGTCTCTGGCTGAGTTGGTTCAGCTGACATTGAGCTCAAATATCATGTGTGGGAGCTGAGCGTTGTTCAGATTATGCCGGTTTTACCCTCTTTGCTCTGGCTACCTGAGAGGAGGGTCTGTCGGATTGCCGAACCTCGGATTCAGGAGGAGCAATGTGGTTTTCGTCCTGGCTGTGGAACACTAGACTCCTATACCCTTAGGGGGTCCTGGAGGGTGGGGAGTTTGCCCAACCAATCTACATGTGCTTTGTAGATTTGGAGAAGGCGTCCCTCGGGGGGCCCTGTGGGGGGTACTCCAGGAGTATGGGGTACCAGGCCCTCTGATACGGGCTGTTAGGTCCCTGTATGTCCGGTGTCAGAGCTTGGTCCGCATTACCGGCAGTAAGTCGGGCTCGTTCCCAGTGAGAGTTGGACTCCGCCAAGGCTGCCCTTTGTCACCGATTCTGTTCATTACCTTTATGGACAGGATTTCTAGGTGCAGCCAAGGTGTGGAGGGCATCCGTTTAGGTGGCCTGAGGATCAGGTCTCTGCTTTTTGCAGATGATGTGATCCTGTTGGCTTCATCAGAACGTGATCTCCAGCTTTTGCTGGAGCAGTTCGCAGCTGAGTGTGAAGCAGCTGGGATGAGAATCAGCTCTTCTAAATCTGAGACCATGATTTTGAGTTGGAAAAGGGTAGAATGCCTCCTATATGCCCCCCGGTTAAGGTTTTCCGGGCACGTCCAACCGGGAGTAGACCTAAAGGAAGACCCAGGACACGCTGGAGGGACTATGTCTCTCACCTGGCCATGGAACGCCATGGGATTCCCTTGAAAGAGTTGACCCAAATAGCTGGGGTGAAGGAAGTCTGGGCCTCTCGACTTAGGCTACTGCCCCTGTGACCCGACTCTGGATAAGCGGAAGAGAATGGATGGATATTAAATTTCTAGGCCCTCATTTATCAAACGTTCGTAAAATGTCCTCTATTCCCTCCTACGACCTAAATTTAGAATGTGTGTACGAACAGTCAAAATCCTGATTTATGAAACGTGCGGTAGCCGCTCGTGCGCACGTTCCTCCACAACCGTCTGATGATAAATCCCACCTGTGCTACCCAGGTGCTCATGTCCGTTCTCAGTCATTTACATGCAGGAACGCTCTCAATTAACCATATATGGTCACACTACATCTTCAGCACGTGAGGGGATTCCATGTTTTTTCCCGAAAAAAATAAGAAAAACTTTATTGACAGCAAGATTAAAACACTGGCTGCCGAAGCGCAAAAGAACCGAACAAGTTGCAGATTGAGGTTATAAACGCGGTCGGGACAGACCTTCGGTATGCATTTCCCACTAGATGCTGTTCCTACACACGGTCAGAGATGTTGTTACATTTAGGAACGTTTCTACGCACAAAAAGTACAAAATGATAAATACCACACAATGTGTTGAGTTGTTCCTACGCACAGATCTGTGGGTAGGTACGTTTGATAAATGAGTCCCCATGACTTGATGTTTATCACACTCACACACACACACACACACACACACATACACACACACACACACACACACACACACACACTAGTAGTTCTCTTTCCTCTGATCTTCCTCTCTCAATGCAGTATTGAATGGGAAGTTGTAATCGTGCCACTATTTTGACCCAGACCAGCACATAAGGAATTACAATTATCCAATCTGGCTGTAGTGAAAACATGTATCACCGTTTTCATAGAATAGCATGACAACAGAAGCATAATCCAAGATTAACAACGAAGATTAAACAAACACATCCAAGCCACGGTATTTATCTTTATTTTAAGAGAAGCGTCTAAATTCACTCCTTAGTTGAAGACCACATCCTTCTCAAGAGGCCCGAATTCTAGGAGGTTGGTCCCATGATTCATATTCTGTGTCTCCCCAGGATTAAATACTAAGTTCCCAGTTTTCCTCTTATTTAACATCCAAACATTTGAGGCCGTCCAGGATTTACATCCTCCAGACAATCCAAAAGAGACTGGGTTGAGCCTATTGACTCCTGCTGCAGTGAGAAATATAGCCAACAATCATCTGCATATACATGAAACTTAATGCCATCCTTACAAAAGACTGTTGCTAATGGCACCAGATAGAAAAAAAACAATAGAGGGCCAAGAACAGAGCCCTGTGGAACTCCCCATTTTAATTCTGTCCAGGAGGATGATTGCTCACCCAACCAGACACAGAAGCATCTGTCTGTTAAATGTGTCTGATGTTGGTTCTGTTCCTCTCAGGTTCAACTACCACGGAGTGGATCTGAACAGGGGCTTTCCCGACGCGTTTGCTAGTCTCCAGAACCAGCAGATTAACGAGGAGAAGATGGAGCCTGAGGTTGGTTCTGACCCATCACAGTCTAGGTTTAAAGGCATTTCCAGCTCTCACACACAGCGTCAGGTTTTTAGTGAGTAGCTGGAAGTTTCCAGGCTCAAGTTTATTAATGATGTAGCTGAAACATCCAGCCTCGCTTCCCGCTAAAAAGGAAAAGCGTTCAGATTCCCTTTTTATAGCAGTTATATAGTTCTGCCTCCAATTTAGTAAGTGAAAATGATTCATCGGCTGAAACGAGTCACCTCCTCCTCCGGAGTTGTTCCCTATTTCCGGACAAACCGGAATTACTGGAACACGTCGAGCTAATTTTAAACTCGTGTCATAAAATAAGACGCTTCTGTTCTGTTGTTCCAGGCAGTGTCACGGATCTGCTGGGATAACAGGAAATCCAAATCTGTCGTAACAAAAACAGACTTATGTTAATGTGTTTATTTAAATCGATGACTTGTGAGTTTTTGAGTCAGGTGTTTTTTTCTGCTACAGGTGAGGGCTGTGGTTGACTGGTTACAGACGGAGACTTTTGTTCTTTCAGCCAACATCCATGGAGGAGCGCTGGTGGCCAGTTATCCCTACGACAACGGCAACCCGAGTAAAATAACTTATTCTTTTACCAAGTACCAGAAGTACAGCGATTATAAATAATGCTCAGATTACAATAATAAAACCAGGGAGGGTGATATTTATAGATGAGTCTGGTTAATTGTCTGAAGTCATGCGCCCCCTGCTGGTAGCTTGCAGCACAAATAAATCTTAAAGTCTCTTAAATAACTAAAGAAACGTCATTTCCTGTTTTCTGACACAGACCAGCTGGTCGGAGCCGGCATCAGTCCTGACAACGAAGTGCTTGTTTACCTGGCCAAGGTGTACTCCTACAATCACACCTCCATGTACCGCGGGGACATTTGTGTAGACAGTGGACCATTCCAGGACGGCATCACAAACGGGTTCCAGTGGTACCCGCTGCAAGGTCAGCGTGAGGAAGGCTCAGACAAAAAAACATCTGGTTAAATTCACTATATTTTAGTGATATTCTCCTAAAGTGTTCCTCGGTTTTCAAGAAGCTAGAGAAGCGTGAAGTACTTCCCAGGTCCAGCAGAGGGCCAGCTACACCTCACATCTTTGGTTAAATTGCATTTCCTAAACTCCTGAAACATGATGAGTCATGGTGACTCACTGGTGACATTCTCTGGTTTCCTGCTGCAGAAATTTGAGCGAAAAGTAATCTGATTCCTTCCATCTGTTTCCTCTGTGGGAGCCCTCTGCCCTGGGGGCGGTGGTCGGCTGTGGCGGCCTGGGTGCTTTCCAGGTGTGCCTGGGTGGAGGTGGAGGTCTCCGCCCTCCCTGCCCTGGGCGCCCTGTGTCGGTGCCTCGGCTGCTGCTGTGGATCTGCAGCTGTCGGGGCGGATGGCTCCCCTGATGGCGTTTCCTTATCCTTTTCTTAGCTGGTCTGGCTCATCTGATCTCAGTCCATCGTGTTTTTTCCATGGGGAAGGGGTCATGTGTGTGTGCGTGTGTGCCGCAGGATGAGTGTTGTGAAGGGGTTTTTATTGTCAGACTGTTAAAATTCTGGGGATGGGAGGGAATGTGGGTATGTGGAGCCTTTTTAATTTGTTAAGCACTTTGAGTTGCATGCTTTGTATGATTAAGTGCTATATAAAGTTGATTGATTGATTGATTGATTGATTGACTGATTGATTGATTGATTGATTGATTGATTGATTGATTGATTGATTGATTGATTGATTGATTGATTGATTGACTGACTGACTGACTGACTGATTGATTGATTGATTGATTGATTGATTGATTGATTGATTGATTGATTGATTGATTGAAACTGAACTCATGAAGGATCGTCAGACACAAACCGTAAAGATTGGTAATCTGGACCGAAGCTCACGGTTTGGGAGAGTCAGAGTCTGCTTTTTGCATGTGATGTGGTTCTGTTGGAGGTCTTTGGAGTCAGCTCTTCCTGGTCTTAGGTGGACAGCAGTAGCTCAGGAGGTAAAGCGGGGTGTCTGGTTCCTGAGTGGTGTTAAGATGGAGGACAGATGGCCCAAAGGATCAAGGTATGGATCTGGTCCATCTAAACCAGGGGTCCTCAGCTACATTTATTCAAGGGCTGGAGCTTTTTCAGCACACCCTGATGGCCAGATGCTGTCCTAAAATAAAGTTTTATTCTATCTTAATTTAATAATGGCTTTGTTTTCCATATAACTGTTTTGAAGAGTTTAGAAAATGATTAAAAATATGTTTAAAATAATCAAAAATAGACAATTGTGATTAAAACATGCAAAGAAAGAGAGAGATTGAATAGAAAAGAGGGAAATCAGTGGATCCTGGGGAGAGCAGAACTAGGAGAGGGTGGTGAAGGTCACACAAAGCCTGAACAGGTGAGTTTAAAGGAGACCACTGAGTCCACTGATCTCAGGCTCAGGGGGAGAGAGGTCCAGAGTCTGGGGGCCACAGCAGCAGATGATCCGTCACCTTTGACCTTTAGCCTGGCGCTGCACAACCAGTAGGCTTTATCACTGGACCTCAAGGACCTGCTGGGGGTGTAGGGACTGAGAAGATCACCAATGTAAGATGGCGCTTGTCCATGTAAGGCCCTATAGACCAGAACCAGAATCTTGAAATGAACCCTGAAGTTGACCGGCAGCCAGTGAAGCTGGAGGAGAAGCGGGGTGATGTGGGTGTGTTTGGAGGACTTGGTCAGAAGCCGAGCACAGGTGTTCTGAACCACCTGTAGACGGTTCAGGGAGGTTCTGCTCAGACACGTGAAAAGAGAGTTACAGTAGTCTAAGCGTGAGGAGATGAAGGTGTGGAGAACAGTCTCAAGTTCAGAGCGGGACAGAATGGGACTCAGCTTAGCAACGTTCCTGAGATGGAAGAAGGAAGAGCGAACAAGAGAACTGGCATGAGAATCCAGGGTGAGAGCTGGGTCAAAGGTCACGCCAAGATCCCTGACAGAAGGTTTGGTGTGGGGAAGCAAGCTGACCAAGAGAGTCTCTGACTTTGGGAACCAGCTTGTCTGGGGCACAGATGAGGATCTCAGTCTTATCTTCATTCAGCTGAAGAAAGCTCCCAGCCATCCAGGTTTTAATAATCTAAGCAGGTGTGTAACAGCTGCAGCTTAGACATCTCATGCCGCTTAAGTGTGAGATTTGTTTCATCACTTAAAGAGTTCGGCCATTTTACCAGACCTCTGTAAAGTTTTGATTTACCGTTTGACAGAAGGTGAAACGTGTGTTTGCAGGTGGGATGCAGGACTACAACTACGTGTGGGCTCAGTGTTTGGAGCTGACTCTGGAGCTTTCCTGCTGCAAGTTTCCTCCTGCTGATGAACTTCCTGCTCTGTGGATGGACAACAGAAAGGCTCTGCTGGCCTACATCCAGCAGGTCCACCTGGGTAAGAACCTGTATGCATGTCCTCACCTGTCCTCACCTGAGGACCATGAATAAATCTGTCTGTGTTTAATTTAGGGGTAAAAGGTCGTGTGTTTGATGGCTCTGGTGTGCCGGTGCAGGACGCTGTGGTGGAGGTCAAAGGTCATCAGAATATGTGTCCGTTCAGATCTAATCAGTATGGAGAATACTACAGACTGCTGCTGCCTGGAACCTACACCTTCGAGGTAAACACCTGTGGTTCTCCAAGCTGATGAGATAAAAACAACAGAATGTCTTCAAAGTGGAATTCTTTTGCCATTGAAGCAAGCTAAACACACACACACACACACACACACACACACACACACACACACACACACCTGTTCCCGAGGGGTAATTTTTTACATTTGACTCGGGCGCGGATTTAGGATTGAAAAAGATCTGGGGCTTGAGCCCATGAAGCCACCCCTTGACCCCGCCCCTGGTTGTTGGCACCTTTTCTCCCGTAACCCTGTCATCATCAGTAACAGAACCGGACTCTAAGCAGAACATGCAAAGGAAATAAATAACAATTACAAACAAACAACAGGGGTTGGAAGGCAGTTTCATGGATGACTCAGGATCCAATCATTAAAGACGGAACATTCACAATGAATGGATGAGGTTTTTCCAGGGTGATTACATTTTTATTTTGGAAAGCCATTTAATTTATTGGTTGCCATCGGTATGTGAAAACCATTTCAAGCTATGTAGAAAGAATGCTCCAGAAAAGCATCTGACTCCACCTTTGATGCGTCTTCTCTGGGTAAATATTTTCCATTATTATGAATGAATGAACGAATGAATGCTTTGTTGCACCTTTTTGAGCTTTTGTAGACCAAGAGTAGACGGTGTAATCAAAAATGGAATGGACAAAAGCCAAAGCCCATTAATGCCCATCCCACGTGTTATATTCATGCCTTTACATGTTCAGATTAAGCTATGCTACCTGGTCAAATCAAAGTCAATGCTAACTTGATGAATAGCCTTTATTTATATAACACCACAGGGTTGTACAACCCCCCGGGGTGCTTGCCCACACATTCATTCATTCACACACTGGTGATGCGCCATAGTGCTTTTACAATGTTTTGATTATTTTACAATGCTATTGATGCTAAATATTGCTTTGTTTCTCTTTTCTGGCCAGGTGAGGTACCCGGATCACGAGGTTCTGACAGAAACTTTCAACATCCCATACGGTCCGGATCGGTACACCGCTCTGAAACACGACTTCCTGTTGCAACGCATTACAACGGGGGCTGCCACGCCCCCTGCTGAACCCACCCAGGCTAATCTCACTACCTGTAACTACAAGGTAAACCAGCGAGGGGGCGGAGCCATGACCGGGCCCAGGTGGAGCGTGCTGATGATGGGGCTCAGCTTATTGATCATGTTGCGGTCACTGATCATCTGAAGCTATCTCAGCACCAGCAGTCTTCATGGCGTCTGGCGGTTGCATCTTTGATCTACTGGACTAAAACGTCAAACTCCAAAACCCACTAAATCCCTCAGAGTCTGCTGACGTTGGAGACTGGTTTTAGCGTTTGCTTCCAGCTGTTTGGCTCCATAAACCCAGTTCAGGAGCAAACTGATGAACTGCTGACAAAGCAAGGATGAGCAGAGCTACAATCACCAGAAACAAGATGGCTGCTTTAGACGTGGTAGAAGTCCGTCAGTCTCAGCCAGAGCTGATACTTGCACACAAACTGCTTCAGTCTGGATGTACAACACATTTAACCAAATCATATTCACATAACACAAAGTAGTTATTAGAAGTCCAGTCAGTTATACAGCTGACAGGTAGCATAGCTAGCTGATTACTAATATAGCTAGCTGATTAGCATATGTAGCTGACAGCTAATCTCAGGACAAATGAACTGATATTAAAAGTCTGACGAGGTCATTTGCTAATCAACAAAAAGCCCTGTAGCAAAGCTGATGAGTTTAACAACAAAATAGAGAAATTTCATTTGGAACAGGTTTTTATTAAAGCTGTTCATTCTTCTCAGCTGAAGGTTTTTTAAATCCACCCAACAAAGCTAACACGTTAGCTAGATGTCTTCAAACTGCCTGTTTGATGATTTAATGGTAACAATGTCACCCACAATAACACTTAATGCTCTAAAACAGGAGATAACCACGTTTTAAAAGAAAAACTTACCTTTACCCATCAGCATGGGATAACAGGGATCTCCAGAACTTTGATTAAAGATTTATTTTTCATGAGTGGGTAAATAAACACACTAGAAATCAGGCACAAAAACTACAAATGGAGCTCAAATAAAGGAGGCTGAGACCCGAAGAGCAGCTCTGTGCTGACACGGGAGCATTAGAAAAGGTTTAAATCTGCATTTGCTCTCTTCAAAAGGCATCAGGGAGGCGGCAGCGGCAGGAAAAAGCTCCATTGACGGAGGACTTAAGTCATTCCTGCTGAGACGCTTCGTCTGGCCTGAGATTCATTACGGCTGGATGTAACTGTAATTTTATCTGTGAGGAGGAGCACTTTAAAATTAGCACATGAAAGGAGAGTGCTGCTTTTAGACAGTCGAGTTTAAATCAGAGAAAAGGGCTTAAAGCAGCGAGCGAGGAGAGAGCTGAGCGATTATACCACGAGTCTGTGGGACAAATCCGCCATCAACCGGAGCTGGTCTTTGTTTTTCAGAATTTCCAAATCTATTTTTTAATTAGTCAAATTGAGATTAATACTATTTTTAAATAACAAAACACTTTATACACTTCTCTTTCTTTTTATTTGAATTTTAATCCGAGTTTCTGAAAGTCTTTTGTCTCGTTTGACTTGTTGTTCCTCAGCTGTGCTTCAACACCTGTTGGTTTGTTTTCAGGGAAAAATACCAAACATTCAGAACATTAATGGCTCTAAAACCAAAACGCTGAACAGACAAAAGAGAAATTATTTACTAGAACAATCAGAATTCAATAGTGAAACCTAAGCGGAGGCCGAAAGGCCCTCTGGAGCTAGAAGCCGGTAAGACACGCCTGTGCCTCGTATAATCTACCCTTATAAAGTTTAAATATTAGTAGTTTGGAGCAGATTATTAAACATCACTACGCGAGTTTAGATGCAGACGCTCTGGTCTTCATCCATGAGAATAAAAACAAACCTTTAAGGAGGAACACAAATCCTGGAGAGCATCCCTCTCCTCAGCAGGACCCGTAGTTACTGACTCTGTTGGTCCCAATGAGAGGATTCTGTTAAGCTTTAACTGGGTTTATTATTCATCTTAAACAGATTCATAAATCAAACTTTTTGTTTTTCTATGTGCAGTTTGATGTTTTTGCCTCTGAGCTCCTCTGTGCCATGTTGGATCTGTTGTGACTGCAGGCTTCGGTCACTCGGACACCTTTGACCTCTGACCCCGGTGCCTTTCTCATCATTTCTGTTTGCTTGCAGTGAAAAATCTCCATGTTTTGACATAATGTAAACGGACGTCTGTTGAGCCCGATTCTGGAAGGAAGTTCCAAATAAAAATAATATAAAAGATTGCTTTTATTCGTCCTTATTCCATAAAAGTTTGGTGAGAATAAAATCTTTATTTTAATTAGATGCCTCATTGTTTTGCTTACTGTTAAAACTTGTTCAATATAAAGCTAAATACAATTTCATCTCTAATAACTCTTTATAGATCATTTTCCAGGAATAATGATAATTGATTCCCGGAGGCTTGGTTCTGTTCAGGACCAGCTGTGCTGCATCTGGACCAGGAAGTCCACTCGCCTCAGCACCTGCAGGTTCTGACTGCTTCTTCTAAAGATCTTCAGAGCTGCATTCATCTCTGGCGCCCCCCGGTGGTAGAATCTAAATATTCAGATGCAACACAAACAGCGGAGTTATGTATTCACCAACAACGACCGTTTAGTTGAAAGTAAAGATTTATTGCAGCTTCATAAAGAAAAGTCTCAGGGTTCGGAGCAGTTGATCCACTTTTACCCCGACAGGAAGCAGAGGAAACCACAGAAGAAGGAATGCTGGTGTTGATGTGCAGGTGGGTCGGAGGTGCCGAGGTCTGCAGCAGCATGAAAACACAGCTGCTTTTGGTCTCCTTTTAAAATTTAGTGCAAACTTACTTTATTTAACTAAACATTTCCTCATTTGTAACTGATGCTCGTCTCTCATGAAAAGCCCTGACCTTCTTCTCTGAGGACCACTTCCTCCCTTGAAGCCAACTTCCTGTACAGGTGCAACAAGTCGGCGGTTTGCGGCGCCTTCGACTCCGGCGTACTGGGAATGTCGAAGTCTGATGAGGTCTGCGACGCTGACAGCTGCTCCTGCTCTGACTGGAGCGTCACACCATCAGAGGTCTGGTTCTGGTCCTGATGGAGGATCAGTGTGTCGTCTAAATGTGAGTCCAGGTTCTGAGAGGAGTGGTTGGATGCCGACAGACTCAGGCTGAAACCTTTGTTGTTGTCGGGAGTTTCCTCTTCCTCGCTGAACAGCTCTGGCGTCTGTGATCCAGTTGCTCTGGATGGGGATGTGCTTCTGACGGAGCAGCAGGACTGGGATTGGCTGTTCTGGCTGTCACTCAGAACCTCTGGGGTGAAGAAGTCCTCCCATTTGGGGCCTTTGTTCTTCACCGTGTCTCCCTGTCCCTCCTCCTCCTCATTGTCGTCCTCCTCTTCGCCGTTGGACTCGGTGCAGTCCATGAAGTTCAGTCCCACAGGCTGCATGTCAGAGGCAACCTGCGGTTCCTCGCCGGCCACAGGGGGCGCCACTCTCTCCGTTAGCTCCTCTAAAGTCACCAAAAGAAGAAAGAATGGTTTACTGAGGAAACTACAGATGAATGAATCAAAGTTTTAGCTTAAAATGATGTTTTTACTGGATCACTGATGTTCTGTTTCACATCTGAGGAGATTCATCAAGTCAAACAGAGAACTGGAGTTCTGAGCCTTTAAACAGCAGCGAGTGCTAGCTCACCAGAGGTGGAAAGAGTACTAAAGTTTCCTACTTAAGTACGAGTACCAGTACTTTCATAATTTGTTACTCAAGTAAAAGTGAAAAGTATCGTAAATAAAATGTACTCAAAGTTACTTAGTTACATTTTTGTCAGCGTAAAGATGGTTACATCAGTGCAAAACCACAACACCAGTTCACAACACGCTCGTGTGTGCGCACACATGTACACACACACAGCTTGATGGAAGGATTTCTATCCAATCAGTGAGAACAGGACGTGCACATTGACTGGACGAAGTTTTTCTCAGATTGTAGGTTTCAATTGTGATTAAAATTATTCTTTATTTTGAAAAAAAAAAAGTTAATTTTTAGATGCCATCAGTGTGTGAGGTAGCTCAATGTTCGCATGACAAAACTCTAACATGAGACTGTGCTCTAACCTGGCACATAACAAGCTAAATGCAGTCAAACATTTCAGATGGACCGTACGACAGCTGCTAACGTCGGCCCTGCCCTACTTTACCTCTACATTACAGTTCCTTTATCCATGTCCATCCTAGAGCTCCTCTCTGACCTTCATGCTTATTTAGAGCAGCTGATTTTTAAAGTTAGCAGAGTTCATCTTTGGTAGTGGGTTCACTCACTCATTTAAAGATATCGGCCAGAGGCAAAATTCGTTTGAACAGCATGTGTAAATGTGTATTAAAACCTCAGATGAAAAAGGTTTTTGGATTTTGACGTCTGGAATTGTAAGAAAATCTGATGTTTGTGACCGGCGCGGGAAAAACAGAAACTAACGTCCGGTCTAAGCCCTGGGTAGCTGGTGACGTTTCACATGGAGCTCTGCTGAAACAGCTGTAGTAAACAACGTCTGGCTCCGCTGTTTCTGCGTTAGCGTTATAGCAGACAACAATGTGTCATCAGTCAGATGTAGCTTCAGCCTCTGCTAGTCGGTCAGATTTGTTTTTTCTCTGGGATACGGCGACAAGAACAGATATTGGATTACCGGAGAAGTTCAACCGAACTCTGACCCCGCCAGCTGGATATCACTACCAGAGGTGCAGACATGTTTTAGACCGTTTGACTCAGAAGACCTGCGACCTGATTTGGACACAGAGGAGGATTCTGTTCATCTTCAGAACCAAAATCGGTACAGTTTGTTTACTTTTCTTGAATATTTCATTTCTGTGCTCCACTGGGAGCTCTAAGCTGACGAGTTCTCAGCTGGTCTTAGCTCCATCATGTGTCCCAATATAGTTCAGTAATCTACAGTTTTACTGGTGTGTGTATTTACTGATATAACTCTGGAAAATATTTAACCGACAATTTACCAGAATAAATCTTCCTGATGCTGGAGTAACTCCTTAGCTCAACTCGTTGTTTGCACTAATCCAGGATGTCATGGAGGTTCTAAAGTTGAAATATAGAGATCATCTTTAAGATTATATTTGTGTGTGTGTGTGTGTGTGTGTGTGTGTGTGTGTAGTCTTTTCTTATACTAAACTGAATTGAACAGCGAACAAATGAGCTAAAAAAAACTCCAAACTAGGGGCTGCAAGACTTCTTTTTTTTAAGTCGACTGTTACGGCCCAGGGCCATTTGGGTATTTTTTCCTGTGTGTGTGTGTGCAAACTCACTGATGCGCCTGCAGCCTCTCAGAGTTCCTGCTGCTCTAAACATTAAAATAATTATTTCATTTTCTGTTCCTCACATCTGATTACCTTCAATGGTGTCTGTTTGTTGCAACCAGCAGGTACAAAAACTAACTTGTTTTTATTTGACTATTTTTCTGTCCTGCCTGTTTATTATCTTCCTGCGTCTCCTCTCAATCCTAAAGAAAAACTGCTGCCTGGGTTCATATATATTCACCTTATGAGTTACCTTTGAACTGCAGTTCTAAAAGATCTACCGACCGCAAAAACAGCGGAGTGCACGCCGGCCGCTTCAGTGAGGTGAAAACACCGGAGGACAAAACAGGTGATGCGCCCCGCTCCACAGCAGCGACACGCATCAGGCGCAAATAAAAGAAGAAAAGACAGAAAACATCAAAGGAAATGAGCCGACATGAACGATCGCGTGTTAAATTAGTTTTTGAGGTGACGACACCTGATTTGATGTTACTGTGGCCGTGCTCAGGGCGCAGATGTCTGGAGCGCGTCAACGATCAGAGCTTTGCATGCGCAAGCTGGTTAAGGTTAGGATGGGGGTGAGGGGAAGGTCACATTGCTAGAGGGTAAAGGTCAAAATCGGTCAAATGTCCGTTTTACGGCGGGCGTCAGATACCGATGCTGTGACACAGCGCGTCGCCTCCCGACACGCAGGAGCTCGTCACCTGCTGTCTTTTCCGAGGACTGCATCGTCGGTCATCATCATGTGACAGAGACTAGTCGATGAATGGCTTAAAAAGTCACTACAGAGCAGTGAAGTCGACTAGCTGATACAACCCCTACTCCAAACTCACCTTTTTCTGCCTCCTGGTTCATGCTGATCTTCTTCCTCGGTGGTACCAGGTCCAAACCTTCAAACAGCTCGTTGTCGCTCTCAGAGTCTGAACAGAAAATAAATAAATAATCATCATCAGTAAACATTAAAAACTTCCCAAAAGGCTCGAGTTAAAGAGAGTAAAGAAATCATCTCATCACAAATAAACTCAACTTTTACCTGAAAAGTTTCTTAAACCAAAAATGTTTTAACAAAATCTGTTGAAAATCTGATGGGTTTCAGTTTTAGTCGGACATGTTCGTAGCTTATTTGAATGTTTACTTCAGAAATTATTTTTTAAATACTTTCTCCTTTTTTATTTACATTTAATATATTTTATAAATAATCCAAGTGGTTCAAAGTCTGAGAATCCTGTTTGTTGTTGTGAATTTTATCAGAGCTGAAGCTCTGAGCGACCGACGTGTGTGTGTGTATTTGTGTGTGTGTGTGCGCGTGTGTGTGTGTTACTGTTAGACGGCCGCTGCACTCTGCTACGCTTCAGGACTCCCAGAGGTTTGTAGATAAACATCGTTTCATCAGATCGTTTCCTGCTCATCATCCTCAACCTGAGGAAAAAGCAGAGATTAATGTTCAGACCAAAGCAATCAATCCAAAATGTGTCAGTTTTCTTTAAACTGGAATCACATGTGAGTGACTTCAGTCAGCGAGCGACCGATCGGGACGACGCTTGGCAGGATGTTAACGGGCTGAAGGTACGACAGGAAGTCTTTAATCTGAAAAAAAAAATGTTTACAGGATTTAATTAGAAAAACATTTAAATCTGAATTCATCGCTCGTTTCAGACAAACAGATTCACTGCGTCACAACCACCACAGCTGATGACCTAATCTAAAACTAACTAAAATATAAAAATAATAATAGATTGTAATATTTTGGGCTGCACGGAGGAGCAGTGTGTGTGTGTGTGTTGCCCTGTGGTGGACTGGTATCCTGTCCAGGGTGTACCCCGCCTACTTGTCCAGATTGCTGGAGATAGTAGAGTGACCATATTTCCATTTCCATAAAAGAGGACAGGAGATCTGTGCCCATCGATGATGTCACACCAGGGCTGGGCGATATGGCCTAAAATCAATATCACGATATATTGAGGATTTAACCTCGATAACGATAAATGGACGATAACTACGGGGATGCACAGACACACAAGTTGTCCACTAGATGGGGCTGTCACGTGTTACGTTGAGTCACATTTTTACCTGACTCAAGGTGGTCCAGCTTCTTAAAGGGACATGATTGTTGCCAACCTACACACATCTGTTCATTTTTCATTATCAAATTTATTGACACGGGCAAAATTATCACGATAATGGTCAGACATTTCGATAACGATACATTTTTGCACAGATTATTAAGGATGCTTGTTTCAGCTGTGAGATTAGACGATCGGGTCAATGATAAAAAAAAAAATCTTGTAATGGACTCCATGGAAACTTTCAGAGAATCCACAAATAGTCTCGTTCAGATGGTTTTGTTACTGACAGATTTGTGTGAGTTTAGAAAAGAAGCAGATGAGACGGCGTGTCCGACAATTTTGTTTTTGGTTGGACAACGTTAGAACATGTCAGTGATGTCTGAGGTGTTTTAACAAACACGGTATAATTAACACTCCTGGACAGGGTAGGAATTACACAGAGGCTTCTGGGGGGTGCTCCGTTTTGCCTTGGCCCCCAAAATGTCTTGAGACGGCCCTGGGTGTGTGACTGAGTGTTGAAGGTGATCTGAAGTGTATCAGATGTATAAATATTACACGTGTATCACTTATTGTTTTATACAGGTAAAAACGTGTAGTGGAGATAAATCTACCTACATTTTGTTTTGTTTTCTTGTTTTTATTTAACTATTTTCCTGTCCTGTCTGTCTCTCATCTTCCTGCATCTCCTCTAAACTCTCCAGAAAAACTGCTTCCTGGATTCTTACTTTTTCACCTCATCAGTTACTTTTGAGCAGATCAAAGATCTCCTGACCGCAAAGCGGAGAGCGCCTTTCGATGCTGCGTCAGTGAGGTGAAATCACCGCAGCACACGATGAGCGGAGCGCGTCAGGAACGATTAAAAGACGGAGTACCGGAGGATATAAACAGAAATGAATGATCATGTGTTAATAATAATGTTTTGTTGCACCACCTTGAGAATGTATCGTGCGCCGGAAGCAGCGGGTGCACCAACGATCAACGCTCTGCGTCCTCTCCGCTTAACAGAATCCCGCCACGCTGACCCCTCCTTTCCATCGGAGCCGTCAGCAGCACGAGTCAGCCGCGTCTCAGGAGCAGCATGTCGCGGCCCTTTCGCGCCGGTTCTATTTTCTACCCGCTACGCCTCTGAAACGGGTCAAGTTCGACATTTTTGGGGAAGGAAAGACAGGAAATCGGACGCGGAAACGGAGCGAAGCTTCCCGAGATTTTCAGAATAAAGAAACATACTGCCCTCCGGTTGCTTAACTTTAAAAAAAAAGTTATCACCTAGCTAGCGGTCTCCTTTGTTTTTCCAAAATGGACGACGAAAGGTTGATTACTGAAGTGGAGAAGTACCCAATCCTGTTTGATCCCAGTCACAGTTTTCATAAAGACAATGTCAAGAAGGATTACGCATGGAGTGACGTATCTGCTGTTTTGGGGCAAGATGGTGAGTTATATGAGCCATGTTGTAGTTTTCTCCTGTTTGTTGTTGTGTTTACTGACAAAGTCACGCGTGATTTAGCTAATGTCGCGTGACTTCGTGCTCCGTCGGTGACAGCTGCTCCCCTGCTGCTTCACGTCTCGTGGGAAGGGCCAAGCAGCAGCTTACGCGAGCAAGACGTGCGGCTGCAGTAACGTGCTGCTGACGGCTCCGGTGGAAAGGAGGCGTGAGAGTCCATAAATATTGTAATATAGGCAGAAACTGGATCTTTCCCTGAAACATATCTAGCCCCCATAACTCGATCCCTGCTCCTGGATGAAAAACCAGACATTTTGATCAATGTAGGAAACCCCCCGGACACCACGGACAGAGAGTGAAAAGTGGACACGTCCGGGGGAAAGAGGATGTATGGTCACCCTAGGAGATAGGCACCAGCCCCCCCACGACCCTGTGTGGATAAGCGGGTATAGACGATGGATGGATTCCCTATTAACCTTCAGTTCAGTGACTTCGCCCACTAGCCAATCAGTGACTGATAGTTGCCGACGTGTTTTTGGACCGGGTCAGCACACTAGGAACCCCAACCAAGCGGGTACTGAAAAGTTGGGTCCTGCTGTGTCTGCTTCATAATCTGCCCAGCTGGTAGCAAACTGCAGATTTCACCGTCATCACTAAAATATCTGACTTTAACTTTTTTTCTCAATGAGTTTGACACAAAAATACAGGTCCTTCTCAAAAATGAGCATATTGTGATAAAGTTCATTATTGTCTGTAATGTACTGATAAACATTAGTGTAACCTCAGTTATTTTACTAGAGGTGGTTCACTTGAAAACCTTTGCGGTTTAACACCGAGTGGACCAGATCAAAAGATTCTAGGTTCTGAGGAGCAAGTGGTGGAGTGACAACATGGACCAAGCAAGGTAAGTATAACAACGGTTCATTACCAGCATTTATAAACCACTTAATATATAACAAAGCACTTTGTGAAATAAAATAAAATAGTAAAATGAAATATCACCAGTCTGTGTTTGTTCAGTCAGTCAGCTTGATAAATGTTCATGAAATCCTTGTCAGTCAGATCTTGGGTTGAAGTCGAGTTCAGGTGAGTGACAGACCAGTAATGGGCCATTCCCATCTGTACCGGGTCGGCCCGGGCTGGGAAGCCCCAGTCGGCCCCAGCCTGGCCCGGTTGATTCCACACATCCTTGCCTTAAGCCCATGTGGGCTGATTCTACCCACCAATCAGAGGCTTGCTCTAATGGAAGGTGTGAATTTGCTGTCAGCAGTGGGTGTGTTGGTCCTGGTCGGCCTGAAGCAGACCCCCTCGAGAAGAGGGCTGAGAATGAGCCTTGGTTGGCCCGGAAAAATACCAGGCCACCCAGATATGTAAACAACCTACGCTACCCGGCCCGGGCCGACCCGGTACAGATGGGAATGGCCCATTAGTCACCGGCTTGATGGTTCAGTTGGGCTGGGGCTCGCCATCCAGAACTGGAACAAGAATCTTCAAATCACCGAGGTAAATCAATCCAAAATAAATTTAAAAAACCTGACCTAAAGAGAAGGTCAGAATACAATCTAACACTGTAGAGGTCTTTAAAAATCATCTAAAAACTCACCTTTTCATCCAGGCGTTCCCTCCCTAAATGTTCTAAAAGATGGCTTTGTTCGGGTTCACACCTTCACTTTGTTTTTACTCATGATTTTATTTACTATTTTATCACTGCTATTGTTTTTCTGATGTTTTTATTGGTTAGAGGTATTTGCCCTGATCTTACTCATGTTGTACAGCGCTTTGTGATTTATATCTGTGAAAGGCGCTCTATAAATAAACTTTTACTTACTTACATCACATTTTTATAAACTGAGCAATACAGTGTTTTAATTGGTCATTTAAAACACTCATCACCTCCACATCTATAACCATCTTTCCAGTTAAGGTAAAACTGCAGGAACTAATATTTAAGCGCCAAGTTAGTTCTAACGGCTGTCGAAGGTTAGCTACGGGGCTAATATAGCTTAGCATGAATTAACACACATACACACTAATAGACTCACCAAGAAAAGTCAGCTTGGTTTACACGGGGTTTCCCAAGGGTAATTCGCGGCAAAATCACGGTCTTTGGACCTCTGTATCTCTACAGCGTAACAAATAACTTGTTACTATTACACAGCAACAGCACCTAAACACGAAAATTATATCTGCTTACCGAACTTGGAGTAATTTTTTTTTCAAGTAACGGCTGCTAGTGCATCCTAGTTTGCTCTTCACTGACAAGTGCTTCCTCGTCAGGTAGGAATTTTGGGTTTTCGTGAGCTGTATGACAAAATCATCCATATTAGAAACAATAAAAGGCTTGAACTACTTCAGTTGTGTGTAATGAATCTAATATATATGAAGGTCTAATGTTTATCAGTACATTACAGACAATAATGAACTTTATCACAATATGCTAATTTGTTGAGAAGGACCTGTAATCCGTTCCATCAGCTGATTATTTGTAAAGATACAGAAAGTTTGTTACTGCTGGAGCTTCTGAATTCAGAGTTTGTTGTTTTATTTTAAGTTCTGGATGTTAAATCAAGGTTTAAATTGTATTTATTTATTTATTTATTCTCCATTTGCTCCACAAGGAAAAAACCAGAAGAACCTGACCTCAGAGTAGGAGGAGTGGAAGCTGAAACAGGCTCGGTAGGAGCTGGCTCCCGTTCTGGAAAACAATAAATAAATAAACAAACCATCAAATAAACCCTTTTATTCTCCAAACAGGTTCCTTACTTTATTACAACGTTGGTCTTCTTGGTTCTCTCTCCGAACCACATGGTGGACGGTTTGATGCTGATGATGCGCAGAGGCGTCCCGTCAGCCGCCGTGCTGCCACACGGCAGCCGGTTCCCCTGGAGAAACTCCTCATCCTGACAGAGGGGCAGGAGGAGAGTGTGTTTTGTTTATCACGACTCAAAACTGTTCATTTCACTTTTGCTGCAACAACAGAACGGGTCAGAACCCGGAATCGGACCTTTGGGTGGCGACAGGCGTGGATCTGACACCGGCGGTCCGTGGTCACGTAGCTCAGGATCTCCGGCATCTTCTTAAACATGTTCAGACTGTTGACGTGGACCTGACAGGGACGGCAGTTTCAAACTCGTTTCTCTTTTCTGTTTTCACTCCTCTGTTTAGGAGAATTAAGTAAACCCACCAAATTTAAGTGATGGATTTAGTTTCTGATTAAAACCTTCAGCTTTTTCCACCTACATTTTGAGAGAAATCTCTTTAAAAGACTTTTATGTTTTTAATTCAAATAGATGAATGGGTGATTTTATCCACCTCCTGATTCAGGAGGTTGATCTCCAGTCACGTGTCACCTGTGTGCTGAACTCTTCTCCCAGGTTGGTGAACAGATACTCGTATCCATACGCAGCTTTGCAGTTCAGCCACACCACGTGGTACCGGCTCTGACTGATCCAGTTTCCTATCAGCTCTGCGATTCCTCTCAGGCACACCTCCTGCTCAGAAACACGAGAACGACGGTTAGCCACTCCTGCTTCAGACAGGAAGATGAGCTTTCATCATCTACATGAAACAGTAGAAAACAGAGCATCACGATGTTAGCTTCGAGCATCAACATACGTGTGCACGAGTGACATGACAGGTCCTGCTGTGATGTCAGAGAACAGCAGGAGGGGTCGGTCATGTGACATGTTTTCCTAGTTTTATTAACAATCATCTACCTCCTGCACTGCATTTAGAGCTATACACCTAACAATAGAGGGTGGGACTTCTGATCTATCAGCCAATGGGGTCCAGCACCTGTTGGATCAGGTAAGATGCTGACCAGGAAGCTGAAGTGGATATGAGGATGGTAACAGGGGGTTAAGCTGAAAACTTTGTATGAGAGAGACGCTTCTTTCAAAGGTTTTCGGCGGTTTATGAGGCTGGATTGAGGATGTGAGGCGTGTTTAACTGGAGGACACCAATTTGAATGCAGTTTGTCTCCGCGGTATGGAAAACACCAGCAGGAGTATTTTTTAATATTGCAAATATCAACGACACCTAGAGTGATGAGTAAAGGAGTGAGGCACGAGAACACCCACCCTACTGGGTATCTGGTAGAAGCGCGGGTCGTAGAAGGTGGAGTCCAGGTAAACGCTCTGAATGTCTTTGACCCTGTGAGACACAAACATCAGACCGTCTCCGTTTAACGCAACCGTCTGTAAACCCAAACCTCACCAGACTCACCTGCTGCCCGAGTGCAGCTGCTCCATCCTGGATGCGTCTCCAACAGCCAACCTGAAGTCACCTGTGTACAACACGTTTCCATGGCAACCCTCAAACAGGAACCTGCAAACATTTTAACGTCAACCTTAACTCCGACTCTTCAGCATGAACAGAACCAATCAGAGCGTTCTCGCCAGGTTTCCTTTGACCTGGTGTGAATTTCTGCCCTGAGTGTTGCCTTTCAGGCAACATATCCTATCTGCTTATATGGGAGGGGCGGGGCTTAAAACCTGTACAGGAACCAGCCACTAGGGAGCGTTTGCGTTGTCTTGGCTTCATCTGGCGGTCAGATATCTAACAAACATCCCGCTGAGAGCAGAACCGTTCAGAACCTGAGCCCAACAGACGTAGCGTCAAATTAGCATAAAGCTAACAAACAAATAAAGCCCATTTCTTCTCCCTAGAACACATGTAAATAATAATAATTATTATTGTTTTAAAGAGCATCACAGCACTAAAACTGCATTAGTGAGAGTTACAAATGATATTCTCATGGCCTCAGATAAGAATCTTGTGTCTGTTCTAGTCTTGTTAGATCTCAGTGCTGCTTTTGACACAGTTGATCACAATGTTCTTGTAGAAAGACTTGAACATGTTGTAGGGATCAAAGGAACAGCGCTAAGCTGGTTTAAATCCTACCTGTCGATTTCATTTTGTAAATGTACATGACAAATCTTCTTCATACTCCAGAGTTACTTGTGGAGTACCACAGGGTTCAGTGCTTGGACCAATTCTTTTTAATATATATGTGCTTCTAATTGGTAAAATCATTAGACAGCATGGGATAAACTTCCACTGTTATGCTGACGATAATCAGTTATATTTATCCATTAATCCTGATGAACCTAATCGGTTGGGTAGATTACAGGCTTGTCTTGAAGACATAAAAAAATCGGATAACTCTAAACTTTCTGCTTTTAAATCAAGACAAGACGGAAGTTCTCATCTTTGGACCAGAAATCCAGAAAAGGAAATTGCTTAGCCAATCACCTGACCTGAATGGCATTACATTAATCTCCGAGAACAAAGTAAGGAACCTTGGTGTTATCTTTTTCCACCTTCGGAATATTGCTAAGATTGGAAGCATCCTTTCCAGGAGTGATGCTGAAAAACTAGTTCAGGCATTTATTACATCAAGACTGGATTGTCCAAAATGCTGCAGCTAGAGTTCTGATGAGAATTAAAAAGAGAGATCATATCTCTCATGGCCTAGCTTCCCTACATTGGCTGCCTGTTAATTTCAGAATAAAATTTAAGGCCCTTCTTCTCACATATAAAGCTCTTAATAATCAAGCTCCATCATACATCAGTGATCTGATTGTTCCATATGTTCCTAACCGAGCACTTCGCTCTCAGACTGCAGGTTTACTGGTGGTTCCCAGAATATCTAAAATTAGGATGGGAGGCAGATCTTTTAGTTATCAGGCTCCTCTCCTGTGGAACCAGCTCCCAGCTTTAGTCCGTGAGGCAGACACCTTGTCTATTTTTAAGAATAGGCTTAAAACATTTTTATTTGATAGGGCCTATGGTTAAAATCTGATGTTAGCCTAGATCTGGACAAGTGGGGGAGTAGAGGGAGGTGGAGTGTACAGTCGGTAAAGACGGCTCTCCCTTGCCCTGCCTCCAACATGCCTCCATCTAAAAGGCTAGGTTATCCTGAGTTATCTCTGTAGTTATGCTGCTATAGGCTTAGACTGCTGGAGGACATACTGACTAAAGTCGTCATTTGCATTTTTTTTTCTGTGTGGGCGTTGGAACGAGCCCCCGCACCATGAGAACAAACATCCCAGCTCTAAATCCACGTGTTAGATCGTTTTGGGCCGCTGCTGTTAAAAAAAGTGAGGTGCGAACTGGAAAAGCTTCCGCTGATCACAATTCAACAATGGATTACGAAAGAAGGGTAACGCTCAAAATGTGCAGATTCTTCCTGATGCAAGAGGTGAGTCTCCTCTTTGTTTTGGTTGTTCTGGCGTCGACATCATCCTAGCTCGCAACATTCGGTGACTCTTAAAAAATCTGTGAAAACACTGAAAAACGCTGGCAGCGATGGGCTTTACCGATCAGGAAACGGCTGGCAGTGAATGAGTTAAAAGGGAGTTTTCCTCTCCACTGTCGCTGCATGCATGCTTAGTATGAGCATTGCAGTAAAGACTCTGACACTAGTCAGTGACTCGATGCAACCTGCTGGGTTCCTCATATAGGAAACTTTTTTCTGATTGGCTTAATGAACTGACCTGAATTGGAATGTTTATTATGTGAAGGTCCTTGAGACGACTCTTGTCGTGATTTGCTGCTATGTAAATAAACTTTAATTGAATTATTATTATTATTATTACTACATACATGTCATTAACATTTAAATTAACTTAAATCTCACTTTCTACAAAGCAAAAATAAAAAGATTGAGTCAGTGTTTGAAACACAAGAAAAGAAAAAGACCAAAACAAGATCAGTAATATGAAGTACGGCACTGTTGTGGGTAGGGGGCACTATTCTGCACTCGCTAAAGGACATAAAGGCATTTTACTGGGAATTTAGGGCCGTGATGTTCTTTGTTCTGGTTCCCACTGCTTTGATGGAAACAGCTGGGAGAGGAAAGGACCAGGATGTGACAAGTCTGTTGCTTTTTCTGGCATCATGAGGAGTAAATCTGAATCAATGTGGGGAAAAAACAGCCAATTATCTGCCCTGATGACCTTGTGAAGAGGTCTCATCAGTACCTAGATATGCTACACCTGTGAGGCTGATGGATTATCTCAGCCAGAATGCTCACTAATCCAGATTTACACAGATTTGCCAACAATATCAGACAGAGAGAGAGAGAGAGTTGTGAGTTAAGCCCCCGTGGGGCAGAAACAGGTTTTGGTTTATAAATCTGTTGTGTGCACATACAGATGTGTTATCTGGATCCTAATCAGAACACAAAGTTCAGTCCAGAACTCCTGATCCAGTCCTCATCTCTTTATACTTTCCTTCACAGCAGCCAGATGTTCCTGTAGGTCAAGATCAGCTGTTCTCCTCTCACTCAAGTTTCAGTCCTGGTACCAGAGCAGTCAGAAGGTTTTGATTGTTAAGCCACTTAAGTCTGGATTAACAAGCAAAACAGAAAAACATTCGACTGAAAAGGTTTCTCAGCGTCACAAACCCGCGCCGGTGGAACTAGACGGTCTCCACAGATGCTAAAAACGAGCTTTAGCTGCAGATGGAGCAGGTCAGATCCATGTCTTACATGCAAAAGTTCATTATTCAGCACAAAGCTGCAGGAAGACAAAATAAAAACCCAAACAGTCAGACTTGTTAGGTTCGTGTAAGAAGTTTGACTCACATGACTGATCCAGGACAGTGACCTGCAGGAAGCAAAGTCACCACGATCTCCTGCTTCTGTGGCACAAACACAACAAACCAGTTAAAGCAGCAAAAAACGTGATCGTTTACGTCCGGGAGAAATCAACAGCAAACCTCTCCTGATGCTTCGTCCACCAGGGAAATCTGAGTTGGGCTCTCCAGCTCCAGAGGAACCTGAAACAGATTTTATTAGAAACAACAAACTTGGCTTTGGATTAACAAACGTCCAGATTGAAGAGCAGAGAGTGGACTCACGGTGTATTCCTCCCAGAAAGCGTACTTTGGGTTGTTGAGCAGCAGCTCTTTGGTCACGAACGAGCAGTAGAGTCTGACTGTTCGGCTGCACACAGGAGACAAAAATAAAAGCTGCTTTTCTTAAGAAAAGTGATTTTAAAGGTTTGAATTAGGGCTGGGCAATACATCGAAAATGCATCTTCATCAAAATGTCTGACTCTTTTTCCAGGTCAATAAATTTAATAATAAAAAAAATTAAAAGATGTGTGTAGGTTGGCAACGTTCAAGTCCTTTTGAGTGTCTTTCCGGAGTATTTCTCTTATGAAAGGGCGCCATCTAGTGGCTGACAGGGATATCACACTAATAATTTCTCCTTCCGTGTTTTTAAGATGGCGAGCGACTTCATGTTTCTAGTTTATTTATGTCCTTCTGTAGCCGACAAACAGCTAAAACACGTTGTTTTACTAGATTATTCTCATGTCATGTTGTATTCTCATACATTTATATTTTAGAGACTTTCTTGTCCGTGAAAAGTTCATCAACTCTGCATCAGCCGAGGTATTCCTTAAATATGAAGCATGTAAGGTATTGGTTAGTTCTGGTCGGCGCTCAGTTTCCTAGGTGTCTGTGGGGCAGGGGGCGTGCTTAGCAAAAAAAAAAAAAAAAGACGTCTTTGTTTACATTATATCACAGTCCATGATGAGACCATCGCTTTTACGGATTTCTGAAAAATTGTACATCATTTCTGGAAGGGGAAACTCCGGAAAGATACTTTAAGAAGCTGTACCACCTTTAGTCGCCTAAAAATGTGACTTAATGTAATGTGACAGTGTGAGCGTCCTGTCACAATGTCCCGATTGATCATGCGCCCTGGCTACTTGGCCAAGGGGATGTCCCTTTGGCTGACTGGTTAGAGCGTATGACTCTCACCCGGTAGTCTGGGGATCGAATCCCGCCTGGGCCCTCGTTTCTCCACCTTGCCACAGTAATACACGTGACAGCCCCATCTAGTGGATAACTTTTGCTTCTGCGCACACCTGTACTTATTTATCATTATCGAGGTGAAATCCTCAATATATCGTGATAATGATTTTAGGCCATACCACCCAGCCCTAGTTTGAATGAAGAAAATCTGTTTTAAAAAGAACTATAATCAATGTAAACAATGTTTAGTTTTTTTTAACTATTTAATGAAACTTTTCTCTTTACGTTTATAAAACACAAAACTTCACATTTGACTAAAAACATCTCAGCAATAATTCCTTATGAAATATTTCTAATTTTGCTAAAAACTAAATATCAAACTAACAGTTTAAATGTGATTTTATAATCTGAATTAAATGTTAAAAACTGTATTTTCAAAATGTTAATTAACGTGAAGTTTTAGGAGTAAACATCTGATTTTTACAATAATTTAATAAATGTGAATTTATATCTTCAAATTTAGTCTTTATGTCCCAGCAGGATTTTTTAATCCCAAATTTTTTGAAACATACATTTTTTAATTCATTTTTTTATTTCTACATAAAAATTGTGATGTATTTAAATGATAAAACTAAATTAGATAATTTTAGAAAAATTAGGAATTCAATTTGATCAAATAGCCTACTTTTAAATGTGTTCATGCAGTAAAAGTGTGACTTCTCTACCTGATTTGTGGCTTTTAGATTTTTAATAATTTTTTGATTTATAAATTAAATCAGAATTATTTTTTTATTAAGCTATCTAAAATGTTACCCGTGACATTTACAAACTGTCAAAAGGCCTTTAATTTAAATGTTTTCTTACATTTGGACTTTCCTCAAAAATAAGCTGTATGTGAACATTTTTTGCTGATGGGTTAAAATATTAATATTTAGATTTTTCTTAAATAATAAATTAATTCTCATAGCTGAAGAATTTAATAAAATGTTGATGTTTTTAATTTTAAAACGATCTTTTTTGTTATAAAACATTAAGCTTAAAACATATTTTTATCTAGTTGTTGTTTTCTGAAATAATGTCTGAAATTTGAAGTTTAAACATCCTTCACTGAAAGAAGCCCTTAGCTTTAACTGGCAGAATATAAAAAGTGATGTTAGATTAGGTCAAACTGATAAACAGCTGATAAACCAGGTGTGCTCACCTGAACTGGAGTTTTCTCTTCAGCAACGGACCTTTTAGCCCTTTCATGTGATCTGTTCGGATGAAAACGCGTCTTTAGAGGATTAGGTGCCTGACAGCTGACCATAAACGTACATTTACTCGGTTTGGTCACTGGTGTCAAGCCAGCCTCCAGTTTGTTTTCTGTTCCCCGTCTATTCAAGTTATTACGGGAATGGATGCGGAAACCGGGTTTCAAAATGAAATTCAACTTCGAGTGAATTATCAGATATTTTAAGAACATAATAACAAATAATTTAGGCTTGTTCACTATTAGCGGCCTGTCAATATCAAGGCAATCTTATTTTGGATTTCAAAGTAAAAGCCCAGTGAATTTTCATTTTTGAACTACTCTTTCAATGACTTCAGAATGTTCTTAAAAGCAAAAGTCATATTATGGTATTTCCAAAGAGTAGTTGCATTTTGTATCAACACTATCAAACCACAGCAATTTGAAATTGCCCATATTTGACCGACTTTTCACGATTTCAAAATGCTCTAAAAAGGAAAATTGCTGTTTCCACAGGGTAATTCCACTTTAGATCAACAGTATACAACCCCACAGTGATACCATATCAATATCAAGTCATTCTGATGTTGCCTTCCAAAATAAAGGCCTTTCAAATAGTCCGTATACGACCAAACTTTCAGTGATTTCAAAATGCTCTAAAATAGAAAATTGCTGTTTCCACAGGATAATTCCACTTTAGATCAACAGTATACAACCCCACAGTGATACCACATCAATATCAAGTCATTCTGATGTTGCCTTCCAAAATAAAGGTCTTTCAAATAGTCCATATACGACCAAACTTTCAGTGATTTCAAAATGCTCTAAAATAGAAAATTGCTGTTTCCACAGGGTAATTCCACTTTAGATCAACTGTATGCATATAAATATCAGGTCATTCTGATGTTGCCTTCCAAAATAAAGGCCTTTTTAGATTGCCCATATACGACCAAACTTTCAGTGATTTCAAAATGCTCTAAAATGAAAAATTGCTGTTTCCACAGGGTAATTCCACTTTAGATAAACTGTATACAACCCCACAGTGATACCATATAAATATCAAGTCATTCTGATGTTGCCTTCCAAAATAAAGGCCTTTTTAGATTGCCCATATACGACCAAACTTTCAGTGATTTCAAAATGCTCTAAAATAGAAAATTGCTGTTTCCACAGGATAATTCCACTTTAGATCAACAGTATACAACCCCACAGTGATACCACATCAATATCAAGTCATTCTGATGTTGCCTTCCAAAATAAAGGTCTTTCAAATAGTCCATATACGACCAAACTTTCAGTGATTTCAAAATGCTCTAAAATAGAAAATTGCTGTTTCCACAGGGTAAGTCCACTTTAGATCAACTGTATGCATATAAATATCAGGTCATTCTGATGTTGCCTTCCAAAATAAAGGCCTTTTTAGATTGCCCATATACGACCAAACTTTCAGTGATTTCAAAATGCTCTAAAATGAAAAATTGCTGTTTCCACAGGGTAATTCCACTTTAGATAAACTGTATACAACCCCACAGTGATACCATATAAATATCAAGTCATTCTGATGTTGCCTTCCAAAATAAAGGCCTTTTTAGATTGCCCATATACGACCAAACTTTCAGTGATTTCAAAATGCTCTAAAATAGAAAATTGCTGTTTCCACAGGATAATTCCACTTTAGATCAACAGTATACAACCCCACAGTGATACCACATCAATATCAAGTCATTCTGATGTTGCCTTCCAAAATAAAGGTCTTTCAAATAGTCCATATACGACCAAACTTTCAGTGATTTCAAAATGCTCTAAAATAGAAAATTGCTGTTTCCACAGGGTAAGTCCACTTTAGATCAACTGTATGCATATAAATATCAGGTCATTCTGATGTTGCCTTCCAAAATAAAGGCCTTTTTAGATTGCCCATATACGACCAAACTTTCAGTGATTTCAAAATGCTCTAAAATGAAAAATTGCTGTTTCCACAGGGTAATTCCACTTTAGATAAACTGTATACAACCCCACAGTGATACCATATAAATATCAAGTCATTCTGATGTTGCCTTCCAAAATAAAGGCCTTTTTAGATTGTCCATATACGACCAAACTTTCAGTGATTTCAAAATGCTCTAAAATGAAAAATTGCTGTTTCCACAGGGTAATTCCACTTTAGATCAACAGTATACAACCCCACAGTGATACCATAGCAATATCAAGTCATTCTGATGTTGCCTTCCAAAATAAAGGTCTTTCAAATAGTCCATATACGACCAAACTTTCAGTGATTTTAAAATGCTCTAAAATAGAAAATTGCTGTTTCCACAGGGTAATTCCACGTTAGATCAACTGTATACAACCCCACAGTGATACCATATAAATATCAAGTCATTCTGATGTTGCCTTCCAAAATAAAGGCCTTTTTAAATTGCCCATATACAGTACGACTAACTCTTTTAGTTTTTTTCGATTGCTAAAACTCAAAAAGCAAAAATGAGGCACAATTTTCACAACCTCTACTTCTGTTCCCAATCGCTTGACTCAATTTATCACTACGTAAGATTTCCTTCTCATATTAGAACTCTGAATTTCCTCCTTTACACTCTGATGTCGATTCCACATTACCTTGCTGTCAAAAAACAGCACACAATTTTCAGGTATTACACACACTTCTCACTTGAATTCTCAAAGCTTTAATCAACATCACATAAATATTCAAATCTCTAAACTTTCGGGTCTGGCAAGCAATTTGCAATCAGGGACTGCAGCATAAAAGGAAGTTTCCACAAGGCTACCCAGGTGTATGAGTGGTTTCAGGACCACCCACAGTATTCCATTTTATACCTTTCACCTTATTATTCCCCCTTCCTCAATCCCACTGAGGAGTTTTTCTCAGCCTGGAGGTGGAAGATGTACAAAAGGAATCCACAGAGCAAGGTCCCACTGCTTCAAGCCATGGAGGAGGCTTGTGGAGATGTGGCCTTTGAGGCCTGTCAGGGCTTCATGAGGCACTCGAGGCGGTACGTCCAGCGCTGTTTGGACCAGGAGGACATCGCCTGTGATGTTGATGAGGCCCTCTGGCCAGACAGAGACCGGAGAAATGAAGCCCCATGATTATGCTTGAATGTAGGGGGGGTTAACTATTAAAATAAAATGTTTTGTCTCAAAATTTGTGTGATGTCTAATGTTTGTCTCAGAGAAAAGTGGGCACTGTCATACATTCAGTGTGTAATTCATTGTGTTCCATTTAGAAAATTGTGTTTTCAGTTTTGCTCTTCAGTGTTCTTTCCATGCTTGGTAGTGTTCACCCAAAGGCTACTTGTGTTTAAGCAATGATTGGTATGTGTACGTCATGTAAAAATGTGGCTGTGTTTACTAAAGAAAACACGCGTTCCATTTTGGGAACATGTTACGATGCATGATGGCAGGGTTTTGTTGCAAAACGAAGCCACAGTTTAGGGATTTTTGTGTTATGTTTGGGGTTTTGTGTGTGCAGTTTTGAAAGAAACGTACAGTTTTGAAAAACGTGTTTTAGCAATCGAAAAAAACTGTAACAATTTCAAAATGCTCTTAAATAGATTTTTGCTGTTTCCGCAGGATGACTACATGTTCGATCAATAGTATACAACCACACAGTGATTCCATATCAATATTAAGTCAGTCTGATTTTATTTATTTAAATTTACTGAAGTGGATTTCTTGTCTTTACATTTAATGACACAATCTTTTCTTTGTATTTGTAATAATAATAATAATAATAATGCATTGAACTTATATAGCGCTTTTCTAGACACTCAAAGACGCTTCCCACACACTCTCACATTCACACACTGCTAGTGATGGTAAGCTACTTGTAGCCACAGCCGCCCTGGGCAGGTCTGACAGAGGCGAGGCTGCCATTCGGCGCCGTCGGCCCCTCTGACCACCACTAACACAGGCAAGTTGGGTGAAGTGTCTTGCCCAAGGACACAACAGCAGAATACTCCGGGCGGGAGCTGGAATCGAACCCATGACCCTCCGATCATGAGGCAACCCGCTCTACCACCTGAGCTACTGCTGCCCCAATGTTATGAAATAGAACAATTTTTATAAAAGTAAGATAGGTAAATCTGTTTATCTTTGAAAACAAATCCCAGAAAAAGGGAACAGCTCAATACAAGGAGAGTAAATTGTAAAGTCCAAAAGGTGCAGTCATGATACCATTAAAGGTGCTTGCTAACCCAAAGCCCTGCATGTGTGGCAGTGTGATGGAGTACGGATGAGGAGGGGAGGGAAGTGAAGGCAAAGTACTCTCTCGTGTGGCCAGGTCCCCCGCTGACCCAAGTAGGCACCTCTGGAAGCCACAAATGCCCATCTGGACGGGGGCCTACATTAGCACCACCACCAAGCCCCACGAAGCCTGGGGTGGTGGGCGCACATCGTAACCCACCACAGAGGAAAATACATCCACCCAAACATTCAATAATCTCTCTGACTGCATAAGACAAAA
Organism: Nothobranchius furzeri; assembly: GCF_043380555.1. Taxonomy (NCBI): domain Eukaryota; kingdom Metazoa; phylum Chordata; class Actinopteri; order Cyprinodontiformes; family Nothobranchiidae; genus Nothobranchius; species Nothobranchius furzeri. Next base: position 38,433,617 of record NC_091741.1, on the reverse strand, counting down.
GACACCACGGCTGAGTTTATTCTCCACCTCTGTACTAATTTTAAAGTTAACTATTGTCTTTTTTTTTGTGGGTTTTAAATGTGGTGAACACCTGACGAACAAAGTAAAAAGAAAAAACAATATAAGACTATTATAAATTAAAGGGCCTTGGAGATGTCATTCAAAATAAAACCAATGCACATCAAAACATACATGTGAGTAACAGAAAGAAGAAAACATTTCAGAATAATTCTAAGGTGGAATTACCCTGTGAAAAAAATATTTTTTTTCTTTTTAGAGCATTTTGAAACTGTTCCAGGAGTAAGTCTGATATGGGAAGTTTGAAAATGCTTTTATTTTTGAAAGCAAAATCAGAATAACTTGATATTGATATGGTATCACTGTAGGGTTGTATACTGTTGATCTAAAGTGGAATTACCCCGTGGAAACAGCAATTTTCCATTTTAGAGCATTTTGAAATCGTTAAAAGAGTCGGTCAAATATGGGCAAATTCAAATTGCTGTGGTTTGATGGTGTTGATACAAAATGCAACTACTCTTTGGAAATATGACTCGCTTTTAAGAGCATTCTGAAGTCATTGAAAGAGTAGTTCAAAAATTAAAATTCACAGGGCTTTTACTTTGAAATCCAAAATAAGATTGCTTTGATATTGACAGGGCGCTAATAGCGAACGAGCATAAATTATTTGTTATTATGTTCTTAAAATATCTGATAATTCACTCGAAGTTGAATTTTATTTTGAAATCCAGTTTCCACATCCATTCCCGTAATAATTTGAATAGACGGGGAACAGAAAACAAACTGGAGGCTGGCTTGACTGCAATGCTGGAATTGGAGGCTGGCTTGACACCAGAGTTTGACCGGTGACGATGATCGGTACCTTTATGGCAGTGAGAGAGGAAATATGCCTGGGCATGTAGGTTCTCCCGGTCGAACCGGTCCAGAGAAATGGTGGGATACTCCTTCATTCGACCCGCGAACGAACTCATCTTTGGGCCGAACTTTCTCCACAACAGCAGCCGAGTCACCGACAGGTTACGTCGTTATGTCTGCTAGCTTGTCTGTTTTTCCGCCGAGTTCAACTGTTCTTCTTCTTCGATTTGTTTTTTTCCAGAACCAGCCCTTACACCGCAACCTAGCGGTGGACTTTGTTGTTGAGTTGTATTTCTCCTTCGGTTTATCGTGTTTAAAGCAAATATAAACCAACAGTTCGAAATCTTTCATTTATTTATACGCCAGAGGTTGATTCGCTAATTTCTAGTTTGTTGCGTTCGTTGTTACCCCGTCGTTTTCTGTGTCTTTGGTCCTCCAACAACGAAGAAGAAAGTTCACGTTACCAGGCAACAGACATCAAATTAGCAGACTGCTCAGTAAGAAAGGGGGGGGGGGGGGGGGGGGAGAGACATACGAACGCAATTAAAGATATTTTCAGTAAAACAATAACTGTGTTGTTGTGACTAAGACTTATTTTGATCATACAGAATAGAATAGACTAGAATAGAAATAGAACAAGCAATTGTCATAATTGATTGCTTTTTGTTTCGTTTTTTATTACATGTTATCTTTATGAAGCGAATGAAAGCAAGCTTTGTTTTTTCCAACAAATGTGATAAATGTCTGTTTACTCGTGATGTGTCCAAATTTGAGATTATAGATTGTTTTCCTTTCTGAGATTAATGTCAGGGCTCCTCACACTCTCCTCATGTGACTGTAACGTGTGTGTGTGTGCGCGCGCGTGTGCGTGCAGAAAAAGCATGTGGAGTTGGATTTTATCAAGATAACTAAACATAAGGCATATTTAGTTTGTGTTTTTTATTTTAGCAAAATAAAATGAAATGTAATAAAACGTTAAGAGATCTGAGATATTTGGAGCAAACCACGAATGACATTTTAGGTTCCCCAATGGTTCAGTTGTTCAGTTGAAGAACTCTTTCATTTCAAATGTGACAAAATTCCCCATCTAAATGTCGTGAACAACACCTAACTTTAAATGTTTACTCAAGGACCCAGAATAATTTACATGTAATTTTTCTGCCAAAATCTGAGAAACTTTTCAGGTTTTTTATATGATCAGATGCTCATTTTCTTGTTGCATTTTCAGATGAATACGTTTGAGTTATTTTTAAAAATGCACTGATAAAATCAAAACAGCTTGAAGACATTTGGAGGCATGGACAACTGTCTCTTGGAATAATCTCTCCTATAAAAATCTTGGATAAAAATACCATAAGCAAACTTAAAAGATATTCATTTAGTGTTGAATAATGAACTACTTTAGCTCTACATGACACAAAAGCATTTAATTTAAAAGGAACAGTTCGTAATCTTTAAAGCATGTTTCTGCGAACATTTAAAAAACAATATCTGTTCCAGATAGCAGTTTCAAAATCCTCTGTTTGGAGAAATGTAGATGGGTTTTGATGGGGCTAATGGGCTAACTGCTAGTCTGAGTGGAGCCAGTTAACGAGTTTCTGCTGTTTTACATCAGTTATCTCAAATGCTTCAAAGCACTTCATGCAAACATTTTATTACATTTTAACGCCATCATGCATTCATGGGGTTTTACCATCGATTCATTTCCATAGGCTCCAATAACACGTTTTTGAAGATAAATGGGAGGTGGCCACCACCTCCATTTTGACCGTGTCACAGGTTCCGTCAAGCCCAGACAATTCCACAAAAGGGAAGAGAGGTGGAGCTGAGGGTGGGGCTGTAAGGCTGGGATCAACTGACGACACCTGGTTGAACTAGCTACAAGCTAACCTGAAGCTAACCCAAAGCTAATGCGGAGGTGGGAGCTAAGCTAACGGAGGTATCTACCTAGCTACAACCGCAGTTAACTGTGCACAACACCAGAGCTTCTGAGTCAGAGATACGCCGGGCTGACCGCTGGGTAAAACCGGGTGGAACACAGAGGTCTCCCGAAAGCTGCTGAAAGCCGGCAGCCCGTGCAGCAAACAGAAGCCGCGATCAGACAAAGATGCGCCGAGTTGCGGGGAGGGGAGAAGAGCTCCACAAGCCGATAGTGGGAACCCAGCTCCACCAACATGTTATATTTCAACCCATTTTCTAAAGTGCAGCATTATGTTAAATGCACTGGGTTTTACCCTATTACATTTAAATTTCATGGTTAAACAGTACATGTTAAAATCTAAGCTCAGCTCGGCAGTGACCTAAAATACATAAATATAATTTTACTTGCCGAAAAAAATGAAGTGGAGACTCCTTGGACGCTCTATTAGTGCAATTAATGCCACAGCAAGTCATTTTGTCCAACAATTGCACAAATAATATCCAAACAAGAATACACACACACAGAGAATCAAAATCCCGGAGCAGTTTCCAAGCCAGACCGAGGCTCTACTGAGGCCTTTCCACGGAGCTAGCTCTGTGGTCACGTGGGTCTGATGCTCATTAATTATACAGAATTTTAGGCTTTTAATACACTTAAACAGAAGAGTGAGAAAAAAATCACCCCCCTCAGAGTTGTCATGAGTGTAAACTAGATCATTTAAACAAAAAACATGTTTTGGTACCAGGCTGTAAACATGTTTATTTCTGCTGTGAAATTGGTATTTTTAACATGGGAGTCAATGAGGATTTGCTCGCTTCTGACACCAGCCCCTAGAGGATGAGGGTGGAACTGCAATTTTTGGTACTTCCGGGTTGGCCTCAACTTTTTTAGCCCCATTATGGGGGCTTGGGTTTTACTCAGAGCTGAGTGTTTGTTTGCAGAAAGCAAGTACAGAGTAGAGGGTGACACGAGAATGGGTTTTCTTTGTTTTCCAATCCACTCCCACTGTAAAAAAAAATCCTGCTGTCATGATGGTAAATTACCTGACTCCCATTTCACGGGAATCCCCCAGGACTAACAAAAATGTGTCAGCCTCCACTGTAGAGCTACAGCTACTGAACCACTTTTGGCCAAGTGGTGCTCGCTGCAGAACCACAAAGGCGGAGCTGCACCAGAAGGTGGAGCTGCACCAGAGTCAGCCCCGCCCATTCCAGAATCAGCCCCGCCCATCCTATCGGAGTCAGTCCAATTCCTTCCAGTTGTCAGACTTGATAGCATTCTGGAAACAAAGAGGGTGTTATAGCTAAAAAATGCAAGATTGAGGAGGGAGTTGAGAAGTTAATTGAACAGTTTTTGTAAAGGTTCCATATAATTAAAAATCTAACTTTTGGAACTTTTAATCATGTTATATTGTCATTTCCTCATAAGAAACACGCCAAAGCCATTTTTGGCCTCATTCATGCATTTTCTTCCCATCTCAGCTTCAATTTGGTCTCCTCCCCCAAAGTGGGTCTGGTCTTGGTTCTCAAATCTGGATATTCTGTGAATTTTCTGACAATTTATTTCTGAAATGACTTCTACTGAGACACCGCCAGAAAAATCATACATCCCATCTACAAAGACACACCAAATAACATAATAAAATGTAACGCCACCTGATTTTTATCAGATGTGGTGGTGTAGTGGTAATGGTGTCAGGTTGACATGCAGTTTTGCGCAGGTTCGCCTCCCAGCAGTGGAAATATTCTATAATCTCTTTTCCTCATTTCTAGCTACACTTGCCAGTACTATGTTTACAACAATTTATTGGTATGCCGTTTAACATATAATGACTAATGTGTTTTTTTTATTTATTCATTCGTTTATTTAGCCAGTGTGAGTCCATCTGTGAGCAGAGTTTCAACTAAAATGCTGTTTAGGAACGACCAAATTCAAAGAACTTGTAGAGACATAAATATTTTGCTATAAATGAACATTACAACTAAAATATGAACAAATTAAATGTTTCAGCTGGCTGAATAGATTGTTGCCGACCCCACCGAGAATCGAACCAGCATCAGCTGAGGGGAAAGCAAAACGTTAGTCAGACGATCTTGCCACTGGACTACCAGAACCCACAGGAAGGGTACATGCTGTTGTACAGGACTTTTGTTAGAGCGGCTGTGGGCAGATATTCGCTACGAGAAACCTTTTTATTTCGGGATATATTCAGACTTTGTCATGTAGCAAGTTATATTTATCTTGTTTAATTGGAGCACAGAACATAGCATTAACGACTGTAAACTAGTAACAGCCGTAATTCATGTGGGTCAGGTCAGTTTGCGATAAAGTTGAAAACAAAAACGGAAGTCAGTGGGCTAGGCTGAGTTTGCGTGAATGGGCGGGGTTGACTCTGGTGCAGCTCCACCTTATGGTGCAGCTCCGCCTTTGTAGTTCTGCAGCGAGCACCCTCTCCTTTTGGCTGGTACGTTACAGCCTTTCTGCAGGAAAGAACAATAAATGTGGACATGTATGGCAATATAAATGACATAAAATAGCATCTGCATCAATGTTTTTTTTAGACTATATTAGTCTCAAGACTCGTTTAACTGGCCCCTTGATGAATAGCTGTAAACCTGTTTGGTTAGAACAAATCTTTGTTTCTCCAAACAGATGCTGTTCCAACAGCATATCTACAACAGGCAAGATGATGATGAAGATAATGATGATGATGGTGTGTGTGTGTGTGTGTGTGTGTGTGTGTGTGTGTGTGTGTGTGTGTGTGTGTGTGTGTGTTTGTGTGTGTGTGTGTGTGTGTGTGTGTGTGAGAGAGAGAGAGAGAGAGAGAGAGAGAGAGAGAGAGAGAGAGAGAGAGAGAGAGAGAGAGAGAGAGAGAGAGAGAGAGAGAGAGAGAGAGAGAGAGAACTAGACCAAATTCTTTCTTTGCAAATAATACATTTATTTATTCTGGCTCACCAGGCTACTATGTTAATTCTGGGTCCACCGATTTACTCATTTAATGACATTTCCTCTGATGCCTGCGTCAAAAGATGTGAACTATCCCTTTAAAGCCTCTTGCAGGTGTTACGTTTCAGTGCTACTCAGTAAAAACGGCTTTCTTCTGACAAACAGTAGATTGCGGACATCTTTTCTCAAAAACTGACCCGTTCAGCTCACGGTTTGGAATAATTTAAATGCAGTTTATCTGGTCCAGCTGTAGCCTGTTTAAAAGTCGCTCTGATTTGTGAATAATTCTTGTTTAAACACTTGAACAGAGAGCCCGTTTCTCTCTGTGGAAGGGGGATTTCCGAGCCGTGTGTTTGTCCCCGAAGGCGTCTCTGTCGGCTCAGCAGTAGTGAACTCGCCTTTAACAGCTTGAACCGAAGCTACCGGGCTTTAATTCTGACCCGGCTCGACTCGGCTTCTGGGAAGTCATGTTTTCAGTGCAGTCCACTCCGGAACCGCGAGGTTAAAGACTCGGACCGGAACAAGAGGTTCTACGGTTTGTTTCATTCATATTTGTGAACATTTCTATTTATTTCCAGCGTGTGTCTGTTAGCTTGGTCTCGTTAGCCTGCTCCGAGCTGGCCCAAACAGTAAATCTCAGGTTGACTAGCAGCAGAAAACCCAGATTTCAGGTTAATAGCTTTTATGTGTGCTTATCGGTACACTATGACCCACGTTGTCATTAGGTTTCATCGCAATTTTAACATTTAGTTTATTAAATTGAGGTAAATGTGCCAATGAGCCGATTGAGCCAACTTAATGTAATCATTAGCGTTTAAAAGAGGTGATTTTTATGTTTAAATAGAAATATTAGACACGGTGAACCGGGAGACCGTTTTTATAGCCTCACTCCGGTAAGTTCAGTGGTCATCTCTACGTTTAGAAACTGAAACGCTGATTAAAGTGAAACGTATTTCGTTACTTTACCAGAGTAACTACATGAATTAAACGTTAAAGTAGAAACCATCACTTCCAACCTTCTTAATGGACCAAACGCATCAGTAACAGGTTCTGGATTTTATCTACAGACCCAGTTTATTCCCGTTTGTGGATTTGAAGCCACATAAATAAACCCAGGTGTAGTTTTTAGTGTTTTGGAAACTTTGTTTCCCTCTGAAACTGAGACGATCACAACTTCTCTGATATAAAAACACCTGTTAGTTTTCTCTGCCTCTAAAATAAAACGATTCTTATCGTTTTAAACCTAAAAAACATTCTTTAACTGGACTTTTTCGGAGACGGAACGTCGCAGCATGGTCTCTCTGGTCCGGTTCTAACAGGTTAATAATCTCAGACATACCAGAACCTCTGAGCTTGTTCAACAACAACCGGGTCAGGGAGCGTTTGTTCATTTTGTGACTTTTGGGCCATTCCCATCTGTACCAGGTCGGCCCGGGCCGGGTAGCGTAGGTTGCTTACACATCTGGGTGGCCTGGTATTGTTCCGGGCCAACCAAGGCTCATTCTCAGCCCTCTTCTCGAGGGGGTCTGCTTCAGGCCGACCAGGACCAACACACCCACTGCTGACAGCAAATTCACACCTTCCATTAGAGCAAGCCTCTGATTGGTGGGTGGAATCAGCCCACATGGGCTTAAGGCAAGGATGTGTGGAATCAACCGGGCCAGGCTGGGGCCGACTGGGGCTACCCGGCCCGGGCCGACCCGGTACAGATGGGAATGGCCCATTAGATTAGTTTCCATCAGATTATTTGTCCTCGCTGACTTTTCAGGCTCAGAGAAGCGGCCCACATCTCTGATATTTCACTTTCCAGGAGTTCCTGTGGTCTGCTTGGCTTCTGCTCACATGTGAAGCTGATGTTCCTCCGTCTCCGCCGTGGGGGTTTCAGTGGATCACAAGGCTGTGGAGGAATTCAGCTTAAAGCCTAAAGTTTATTCCGGTTCATAAGGAGGCTCTTGTTTCCTGCAGAGTTTTTTTCTGCTGGTGAAGCTCTTAGATGTTTTAGTTCCCTTCTTGCTGCCTTTTCCCCAGAATGGAAACGTTTCTGCAGGGAGGGAAACGGAGACAGGAGGGGGGTCTTCCCCTGACATTTCTGTCTATTTCTGTTCATTTTCAGGCCTAAGACATCAAGACGTGTTTGTCTACATCAGATAGAGGGTGTCTAAATTTAGCTGTCCAGGTGCGTCAACATGAAAAGGATGTGGGCAGGTTTAGCCGGTGCAGCTTTCCTTTTTCTTTTCAGTTGAAGTTGGTGGAAGACGAGACAGACAGGAAGAATCAACAGATGGGAATGCAAATCTGAGGCATAAACGTGATGGGCACGGTGGCCTGTTAGGGACTATCATTGCATCAGCTGCTGCTTTTAGCCTTTTTAAAAAGCACCTGAAACAGAATAAAAGTGGTTAGATTCGAGTAAAGAGTCAAGACCACAAGTTTAAACAATTAAAACATTAGAAAACAAACAGAAATTCTACTGAATTTCCCAGAAATCCACATTGTTAAAATGCTGAGTCAGTAGAAGAGAATTCAGCTCAAATAAAAGTCTCCAGAGTTTAAGTCTGCACCAAAAGTCTGACGTCTGCATGAGACTAATAAATGGCTGATTTAGGACTGCACAATATATCGTAAATATATCGTTATCGCGATATCAGCATGGCCAATATGCATATCGCAAAAAACATAAATATCGCAATGAATGGTCAGCTCAAATGTTTGCTACACATAACGCCAGAGGTGGAAAGAGTACTAAAATTTCCTACTTAATTACAAGTACCAATACTTTGATCATTTTTTACTCAAGTACAGGTAAAAGTACTTGCCTAAATTTTTACTCAAGTCAAGGTAAAAAGTATCGTAAATAAAATGTGCTCTAAGTAAAAGTTACTTAGTTACATTTTTGTCTGCATAAAGATGGCTACATCAGTGCAAAATCACAACACCAGTTCACAACACGCTCATGTGTGCACACACACACACACACACACACACACACACACACACACACACACACACACACACACACATACACGTCATGACTAATTTAACTACACTGAACTGCTTTTATGATTATTTAATCTCTTATTCTGGAGTAAAATAAAGAAACAAGCTAAATCATCACATATGTGTGGCATCAAGAAGCATCTTCTGAGTTCAAACACAGGGATGGAGCTCAATGTTTACACCTGAACAGCATCAGGATGTTTAACTCACAGAGGCCTGCAGGTCTTCTGTTTTATGAGCAGAGCGCTGAGAATCCGCTTGTTATGAGCGCTAAACGTTATTTTGCCGCTTCCGTGCGGAGCGGTAGGGAAACATGTTTCAAACACGGAACCAAGTGGAATTGTGATGACGTCACACCGGTGCGCAAAGGTGCGGGTTCCAACCCACTGGAGAGGAGGGAGAGATGAGGTAAACAGCGAGTGGATCACAGGGTCTGGACGGATGTTTTGGAGCAGAAGTGTACACCCACCCCCCACGGTTTAGACGCGGCGCTCATGCAGGTGTCTCTTTCTGTTCCGACGCTGCTACACGCAATATTTTTAATTTATTAAGCCTATAATTTGTTTTTACTCGGTAGCGGATATGATTTAAAATGTAGCGAATTACAATTCTTTAAAAACTTACTCAAGTAAAAGTAGTTTTTAAAAACGACTTAAAAAGTATAAATATACAAAAAAAACTACTCAATTACAGTAAAGTGAGTAAATGTAATTTGTTACTTTCCACCTCTGCATAACGCATTCTGTCAGTCAAACGGAAGCATGATGTTTTTTAACTAATCAAATGGAGCTCTTCGCCCATTTGGCCAATTGGGTGGGTTCTCATAGGTCACATGCCCGCCTCCGACATAATTTTGATGGCTAGCAAACACCCGAGTTAGCTTAGTTCTGCTGATTCTGCTTTTCTTGTTCATTTTCTTTTTCCTTTCCTCAAATATTTAGCTTTTCTCACTTTTCTGATTTTTTTTGTCCTTCTTTTTCTTTGTTTTTGATTATTTTTGTTCCCGAGTTAAGTTTTTATTTATCGCAAAGTAATATCGTCATCGCAATATTAACCACTGTTATCGCATATCGCAGGTTTTCCTAATGCGGTGCAGCCCTTAACCAAATAAAAAAGGAGAGAAATTACTGGGATGAACCAGAAAGTTAAATGTTTTCACTGAAATGAAAACGTTTAGAAGCTTCTTTGTTTTTCTGCTGCTGTTTGTGTTTAGATGTGAGCAGCCAGCAAGGTCGGGGTGTAACTGGAGGGAGTGTTGCAGCAGCTTTCCATGTGAAAGAATAAAACCCAAATCGCTGCTTAGCTGATTTGAGTCGCTCTGATTTAAATTTCTGCTCCGTCATCAGAAGATGGATGTGGTTTCTCATCACGTCTGACGTTTGAGGAAGTAAAGCAGAAGAAGCTGTTGGGAAATCGCTGTCTGAAACAGAGAACCACTAAAAGACCACAACATATTTTATAACGGTTTTCATTTATTCCACGTTTCTTTCACTAATACGTGTAAATTTACTTATTAAAGATTTAAACAAAAAAAGATCATAAATATTTTTAAACTGATTTATTTAATAAGATTAAACTTTTTCAAACATTTAGACGGAAAATTTGAATCAGAGAAACAAAATGAAGCAATTAAAAATGTGGGTTTTGTTAAACTATCTTCAAATAGTTTAAAAGTTGACTTAATCTATAAAAATACATTAATTGTAACTTTATTGAAGTTTTTAATAGGAACTAAACGGTTTTATTCCTTTAGCTGGAAAACCAAATCCCAGGAATGTGAGAGCGAGGTCCTCAGAGCCACGAGAGAAAGCTCTGAGAAACTCTCGCGTGGATGCGGTTTATAGTTACTTATTACTAAGTAGTTACTACCTAAGAACCAGTTAGAACTGGCGTTAGTTACTAAGGTGTAACCACTGAAAGAAGCCCTTAGCTTTAACTGGCAGAATATAAAAAGTGATGTCCCCCTGGGGACACTGGGGGACCCCAATGACACCCCCTCACAGAGACAGTTTGCCGAAACTTCCCCAGGTCTAGGATGTCAAACTAACTAAACCCAGTTGAGTTAATTTAACACCCGAGACCTCTTGAGTTACTCGTGGCCCGCTTGCTGACTGGCACCAGCAAGTGGGATCACATAACCCCGGTTCTGGCCTCTCTTCATTGGCTTCCTGTCTCTTACAGGATCCGTTTCAAAATTTTACTTTGATTTTAAATCCCTTCATGGCCTGGCCCCATTTTACATCTGAGCTGCTGTCCGCTTACATCCCTGCCAGAACCATGAGGTCCAGCTCTCAAGCTCTTTTAACAGTTCCAAAAACCCGCCACAGGACTCGCGGCGACAGAGCGTTCTCTGTGGTTGGTCCCCAGCCGTGGAACACACTACCTCTCAACATCAGGCCCACACACAATCTAGAGCATTTTAAATCCCTCCTTAAGACACATTTTTTGATTTGGCTTTTAGTGCAGGCTGACTTGAGCATCTTAATAGTTTTTAACAGTTTTTATTACAGATTTGGACTGTGTGCTCATCTTATTTTAGTTTTTTATTGTTGATTTGTTGTACCTTGTACAACGCTTTGGGTGTAGCTTTGCTGCTGTAGATGTGCTCTATAAATAAAGAAAAAAAAATAACATCTAGTTAGTAACTAGTTACTAAAGAGAACATTGAAGCTTGTAGCGCTCCCATGAACCGTTAAACTAGGTAGTAACTAGTAACTACTTAGTAACTATGAAAAGCGTCCACAAGGGTTTCTAAAAGCTTCAGTTTTCTATGTATTAACTAGTTACTAGTTAGTATCTATTAGAGGTGCTGGAAAAAAATCGATTCAAGTCTGAATCGGGATTCTTATTTATAAAGGTTCAGAATTGATTCCAAGAACTGAAATATTTGGCATGTTACAGGCTTGAGATGCACTTTTTTGATCTTTGTTAGGAGAGTCAGTACTCCGTTTACTTTTGTGGTCCCATAAATTGAGATGATTTATGTTTGAATCTGCTGATAAGAGGGCATTTGAATGTCATTTTTTCCATACATAAATTTGAGATATTCTCATATTTATTTTCTAAGTTGATAAATGAGTACTCAGGATTACTCTTGTAACTTGTTTCTACACATACTTGAAAAGTATTTGACCGTATTACTTTCAAAGCTACTGTTAGGTAACTACAGATTTGTTATATTTTACAAGGTAAGCAAAAATAAATGTTGCCTTTTGGTCAAAAGATTGTTTCTGTTTAAAGTTTTAGAATCACTTCAGTTTACATTGTAAATTTGCATTTTTGGAGCACGACCAGTTTAAAGTCAAATAAAAATGTCCCATAGCTTTAACTGACTTGTACAACAAAGTAGTTCATCCTGGAGCTGACACTCTTTGTTAATACTGATTGTGAATCGATTTAAATTGAGAATCGAGAATCGATTCTGAATCGAATCGGCACCCCAAAGAATCGGAATCAAATCGTGAGTTGCTCTTAAGATTCGCATCCCTAGTATCTATTACTGGCTACTAACTGGTTAATAACTAGTTAGTTTCTATTAGTAGTTAGTAACCAATAACAAGTTATTATTTACTAGTTACTAACTAGTCAAAGCTACCAGTAACTAGTTACCGGTAACTAGTTAGTGACTGATTTACCAGCCAGTTGCGTCATCACTAGCAGTTGGAGCCCGGTCAGATTTAGGCGGTCAGAAGTAACTAGCTGCTCATGAACGTCCTCTTCTGTCCCTCAGGTGAAGCTCGGCGCCCACCTGTGATGTCTCACTGACCCCGCCCACTCAGCAGCTGGAGGCGAGCATGCTGCATCAGCACAGCGTTTCCTGTAGGCAGCGCTGCTGAGGTGAGACGGGTCGGCGGCCACCATGGAGGAGTTCTCCACCAGAACCTACGGCACCAGCGGCCTGGACAACAGACCTTTGTTTGGAGAGACGTCGGCTCGGGTAGGAAGCAGGAACCAATCAGCTCACGTCTCTGGTTTCGCCGCAGAAATAAAACCTTTGCTTCTAGTCAGATTTTATTCTCATGGGAGGGGAAACGATTAACTCCATCCTGGATTAGGTTATTACAGACGATCAGATTATTTTAGTCCAGAACGTCTGGAACAACGTTAAAATAAAAGCTCGTTTGTTTCCTGCAGGACCGAATCATCAACGTGGTGGTGGGCGGAGTCACGTTTGTCGTGGTTCTGGTGAGTCTCTGCTGATGTCCACCTCCAGCTCCTAATCCCAACCCAGGAAGCTTCAAATTTCAAAATAAAATCAGAGGGATTGTTTTCATTCAGAAGCAGCTCAAACCATTTTCATCTATTTTTTAATTTGGTGACTTTTACCAGAGAATAGCTGTAATTTCTGATTCCTTCTGAAGAAACTAAAACATTTGCTCAGACATAAAATAATTTTATTTTGTTTCCTCATTTAAAATCTCTGCTGAATCTGGAGAAATTCCCCACAAACCACATGAAAATGTCCTAAATTCTAATAATCCTGAATAGAAAATAAAGCCTCTGAATGAAACTCGGAACGTCAGGATTTATTTTCCAAACGACTGATCTGGATTTGTGGTTTTCAGGTGACCGTGATCGGGTCGTTCGTCTTCTCGCTGCCTCCGCGGCCGCTCAACATCTTCTTTGCTGTTTGCATCCTGTTAGCATGTGGCTCCACTGTAGTGCTGGTAAAAACACACGCACACACACACGCACACACACACACACACACACGTTAATTAAAATCTACTGTCAGTTAACAAGTTGTGATGATAAACAGGAAGGGATGTAATCAATTAAAGTGTTATAATAGGGATTTGTGAGATTATTGGACATGTTTGTGTCATAATCGGAGTTTGAAAGTTAGAAATCCTTCCCTTTAGTTATGTTTGGAATGAGTTTCCACATCCGGCTGCTCGGCGGTCTCTGATGTAGGTCGAGCTCCTTCTGCTGTTGCAGCTGGAGGTCACAGGGTGCCGTTTGTGGATCAAACCCACGGCTAACGGGCTGTTCTCTTCACCCTCAGATATTCTGGTACCGGCAGGGCGACCTGGAGCCGAAGTTCAGGAACCTGATCTACTACATGCTGGCGACCATCGTGCTGCTGTGTTTATGTGCAAACCTGTACTTCTTCGACGCCGGGTAGAGACGGAGACGACGCGGCTGTGACTGACCGAGGTCCACCAGTGAACAGCGAAAGACTCGCACCATCAGGAAGACAAACAAACATTTAACACGTTCATTCGGATCTCCAGAGGAGCAAAGGGCAGGGCAGCATACTGGTTCCAGTGGGAGGACTGGGAGTGATGTCATAAATCAGCCTGGAGGACCAAAGCTAACAGAAACAGGCTTGTTTACATGCAAATAAACAACCTCAAGCTTGCTTGGGAATAAGCCGATGTAAAAGGTCTGACCTTTGACCCAGTCATGTGGGTAAACTCCACAGTTTGGATATTTTTAAACAGGCAGAGAAAACGGCCCAAATCCATTAACGAGTCCCTCAGATGGATTAAACCGACCCAGGAGGCGAGTCAGACGTTCATCTGCCGCTAAACCGACCCGCGCCCACGGGGTGGGGGTGCTGGAGAGGAAATCACGGTGCAGAACCGGTGACGGTCGGGTTCAGTCCAACTGAACGGCCATCTTTAAAGCAGAACACCAGATGCTTCATTCTGTGTAAAACCTATAAATCTCACCTGAACAGCCTCCGTTCAGAGAAATGGAAACACCCTCACGACGGAGCGATCCTGCACGTTTGAGGTTTCCTTTCTTCAGCACACCTGATCGATGATTCCTGTTAACCACCTGTTGATTTAAATCGGTGTGATGGAGCAGAGAAACACGTGAAGCCTGCAGAACGGAGGTCCTCCGGAACCAGAACCTCTGAGATAACTAGTGTGTTGCTGTGGCTGAAACGTCCCAGCAGGTCATGTGACGTTAGCTCATAAACCTGTACATCTTGGCTGAGCTCAGACTAGCCGTTAGCTCGTCAGTCCTGAAGGACAACAGAGGCTGTTCAGGAAGCTGTTGAGGATGAGAGGAAATATTTAGAACCTGTAAACTTCAGAGTAGCGGTCATGTCTCCAGAAGTGAGGATTAGAGAGTCAACGAGGTGAGTTTAGGTTACAATCTGAGTTTGAGTTGTGTGTTAATGATTTATTCATCTGCTTTAACTATAATCGGATTCCTGAGCTGGTTAATCCAGAGATGAAGTTAACCACGAAGAGCCAAAATTACGACACACCTTCCAGCCAACGAGTGCGCGTGGGTTAATTCTGGCCTCTGATTGGTCGCTCGCAACACCACAATATTCATTTTTCTTCATTTTCTAATAAAACTTATTGAAATTGGCTCTTTGCTTCTGAATGATCGCTTTGTTGAAAATGTTTCCCGTTTCTTAGTGGTGATGCATTCAGGAGCGGCCCACGCTGTCAGAAATGTCACGTTTGAGTAAAGATCAAAGCTACTGGGGGGGTTTGTTCTGGGTGCAGGATGAAAACCCTCCTCTTCCTCTCGGTTCTGGTGGCCGAACAGGAAACGGGACTTTCTGCTTCTGGTTGTTTTTCGTTTGAATTCATGCCCAAATCATTCGCTTCTCTCCGACTTTACTGCCTGATTTTTGCACTTAAACCACAAACCAACCAATAAAACCTAAACTCAGAAATTGTGCTGTTGTTCGTCCTGGGGCTCGAATCCAAGTGTGAGCGTAGCGTCCCATCCTGTTTGTGATTCACAGGAATCGCACCATTTTGTTTTACAAGTCAAGAGAACATTTATGGAGTCGTTAAAATCGTATCTTCTCATTTTATTGCAGATGTGCGAAAAAGTTTACTTTCCTCAAAGATTTCTTCTGTCAACAATGAAATTAAATCTTCAGCCGATCTGAGAACAAATCACCTCCATACTAAACAAATTAACCAGTTTAACCAGCCACACCCAGACCTGTTCACTACCACACCAGTGGGGGTGGGAGAATCACCAGGACCTGTGTGACAGGAAGCAGGCTAAAAGGTCCAGAAAAGCAATGACATCTATCTGCTGGGGTTTCTCCTTTGTGTTAACTAAACCTAAAAGGATGATCCGTCTGTGATAAACTCAGTTATTAAAGGTGCAACATGTAAGAACTAAGTAAAATCACATCCTGCTGGTTACTAATCACACTCACTGCCGTCCTGAGTTTCATGGCCGTTGCCAGTTAGAGACCAGCACCAGCAGACGCTACATGAAAAGCGAAAACGAGTCATACAGTAAACTGAAAGTAGATAAATTCGTCATCGTGGTCTGCTAACACTTTTGGGTGTTTTACGGTAGGGAGCACTTACTACACTTATTGTGGTAATATGCCTCTGGGATAGAGGAAGTGTTTTACCGTCTGGCTAGCTTGCCGTTACAGCCCAAAACAACTCATCGAAGGAAGTAAGACGCCACGATTGACTAATTTTTCACTTCACTGTAATATCCACATGTTAGTGATTGAAAAAGTAGCTTGAGATATTTTTAGAGCCGAGTATTTGCTTCTAATTCACCATTAGCATTGTTGGCTGGAATAATAAGAGTAAAGCAAAAAGATGCCGTCGCTTCTTAAGGGTACAAAAAATAACTTCTGGGTTGCTCCTGTTTACTGGGTTCTCTTAGCCGGCCGTAGTCTAATCACAGATGTGGCGCTGCAGCGTTAGCTCGCAGGAGACACAGCAACCCCGCACTCATAATAAACAGTAGCTAGGCTCCTTCCTTTGGAAGCAGCACAACTGATAACCGCCGCAGCCGGCTGAGAAGGAAATCCGTTTCAGGACAACCTTCCTTCCAACAGGAGGGAGACATCAGACTGTTTTGGGATCATTTCACTGTAGAAATCGGACTTCGCTCTCACACACTGCACCTTTAACAAACGGGTCTCTGGAGCTCAGGTGCAGAGAAATAAAATAAATAATCATATCAAATATGACTTCGACATGTTTGTGACTAAATCCGCTCTGACTACCACCGCTTTCTCATCAACACACCGATTTAGTTTGAGCAGAAAACAGAAGCTTGTAAAAACATTTCCCCCGCTAAAGAACGGGATTCAGTCGGAACAGAACTCTCCGCTCCACTGTGTTCACATTTTATCCAGGGATTCAGATCCGAGTCTCAAACGGGCCGTTTACGTTTTAAATGGTCCTGCAGCGCGGGCCCAGGCTGTCAGAGGTAGCGCCCCCTGGCGGCCAGCCTGCTTCAGTCAGAACCTTCCTGGTTCTCGAAGATGGGATCTGTGGACAGGCGGGACGATCGTCAGGTTCTTAGTGATGACATCACAGCTGGACAGGAGTGCGTGTTCGTTACCTGTCAGGGTACTGCTGATGTTGGGAGGAGACACGGTGAGCACAGCGCTGCCTGATGCTATCCCAGAATGCACCAGTGCACCCTGATCCGAGGAGGACGGTGGACCCTGGAAGAACAGCTGCATTAAATCACTTCTGGACTTTAGAGCAGAAATCTGAGTTTTACTAACTCAGAAACATAAATTTATCTTCTTTTTGTTCTCATTGTGGTTTTTTAGATCTTAAAAACTCCATCATCTTCTTCCGCTTATTCAGAGTCGGGTCGCGGGGGCAGTAGCCTAAGGTGAGAGGCCCAGACTTCTCTCTCCCCAGCCACTTGGGCCAACTCCTCCGGGGGAATCTTAAGTCGTTCCCTGGCCAGGTGAGAGACATAGTCCCTCCACTGTGTCCTGGGTCTACCTTTAGATCTCCTTCCAGTTGGACGTGCCCGGAAAACCTCACCAGGGAGGCGTCCAGGAGGCATCCAGATACCCGAGCCACCTCAACTGGCTCCTCTCGATGTGGAGGAGCAGCGGGTCTACTCCGAGCCCCTCCCAAATGACCGAGCTTCTCACCCTATCTCTAAGGGAGAGCCCAGCCACTCTTCGGAGGAAATTCATTTCGGCCGCTTGTATCCGTGATCTCGTTCTTTCGGTCACTACCCAAAGCTCATGACCATAGGTGAGGGTAGGAACGTAGATCGACCGGTAAATCGAGAGCTTCGCCTTCTGACTCAGCTCTCTCTTCACCACAACAGACCGGTACAACGCCCGCATCACTGCAGACGCAGCACCAATCCGTCTGTCGATCTCACTCTCCATCTTCCCCTCACTCGTGAACAATACTTAAACTCCTCCACTTGGGGCAGGACCTCATCCCTGACCCGGAGAAGGCATTCTACCCTTTTCCGAATCAAGAGCATGGTCTCAGATTTAGAGGAGCCGATTCTCATCCCAGCTGCTTCACACTCGGCTGCCAACCGCTCCAGCGAAAGCTGAAGACCACGTTCTGATGAAGCCAACAGGACCACATCATCTGCAAAAAGCAGAGACTCGATCCTCAGGCCACCAAACCAGATGCCCTCCACATCTTGGCTGCGCCTAGTAATCCTGTCCATAAAGGTAATGAACAGAATCGGTGACAAAGGACAGCCTTGGCCTTTCCTAAAAACTCAATAGAGCCAAATATTGTTTACATTTATCCTAAATTCATTATTAACAAAGGAAAAACAGATTTTTTTGTTTAAATTCCGATTGTTGACATTCATCTTTAAAACCAAAGAAAAACCCAGAGGGGCGGAGCCACAGTGAAGCTCAGGTTATGATGAAACAATAAAATCTAAACGTATTTCTACCTTGCTGTTAAAACCTTCGGTTTCTGGCTCCTGGGTTTCCATGACAACCGAACCTTCCAGAAGCTGGCTCCGCTCCTCTGTCTCTATCACAAGCTGTGGTTCGGAGGAGGGAGAGTCAGAGGAGACGGTTTGGATGATGACGCCATCGCCAGAGCAGAGGCCATCGGTCTGAGGAGAAAAAAAAAAGGTCAAAAACAAACAAAACGGGGCGGACAAAAGCTCAGGAGGCAGAACACTGACCGATAGGCTGTGCAGGATGATGTGCTCATGTGGAGAGGGGGAGGAGCCTGTTGTTAAGGTTACCGTGCCGTTATTGGCTAGACTGATAGGGAGGCTCTGGTTCGATGTGGTCTGGAGGAAGTAGGTCCCTGGGGTGCTGGTGGGCTGCAGGTGGAAGGACTGGAAACACAAAGCACCATGACATCACTTCCTTCTAATGTTTAGCTAAGGCCTGGGGACGCCATTGTGTCCAATGGCGTCCCCAGGTCTCGGATGTTAAACTAACTCAACCGTCCCCTGGTGTCCCCCACTGTCCCCAGGTCTAGGATGTTAAACGGACTAAACCCAATTGAGTTAATTTTAACACCTGAGACCTGGGGACAGCGGGGGACGGTTGAGTTAGTTTAACATTCTAGACCTGGGGACTCTGGGGGACAGCGGGGGACTCTGGGGGACACCGGGGGATGGTTGAGTTAGTTTAACATCCTAGACCTGGGGACTCTGAGGGACAGCGGGGGACGGTTGAGTTAGTTTAACATCCTAGACCTGGGGATTCTGGGGGACACCGGGGGACGGTTGAGTTAGTTTAACATCCTAGACCTGGGGACTCTGGGGGACAGCGGGGGACTCTGGGGGACACCGGGGGATGGTTGAGTTAGTTTAACATCCTAGACCTGGGGACTCTGGGGGACAGCGGGGGACTCTGGGGGACAGCAGGGGACTCTGGGGGACACCGGGGGATGGTTGAGTTAGTTTAACATCCTAGACCTGGGGACTCTGGGGGACAGCGGGGGACTCTGGGGGACACCGGGGGATGGTTGAGTTAGTTTAACATCCTAGACCTGGGGACTCTGGGGGACAGCGGGGGACTCTGGGGGACAGCAGGGGACTCTGAGGGACAGCGGGGGACGGTTGAGTTAGTTTAACATCCTAGACCTGGGGACTCTGGGGGACAGCAGGGGACTCTGGGGGACGTTTAACAGCTGCAGAGACGGGATATTCAGGAACATTTACATAAATCACGCCTCAGATCAGAGGAGCTGTTGTCCCCTGAGACGGGGACGTTGACCCAGATGTGTAGCTCAAGTCTATAAGTTCCTGTTTCTGATGAAACCAGAACCAGAACCGCTGCTGCTAGGAAACCAAACTCCAGAAGGATTTATTCAGCTTCAGGAGTTTTTATCTTTAAATGGAAACGTTTTTTACCTTTTTTCTTGCTTACTGTGACCTGCTGGTTTACGACCACTCACCCTAAGCTCCACCATTTGTGAACTTCTCAGTCATTCTGCTTGTTTTTTACTAGAAGTTCGATCGTTTCTGATCGGTTTGCCTCCATGTGACGATTGTGTCTCATCATTTATGACCACTTGTCTAATCCTGGTCGGGATTTGAGGATTATTCAGTCAAACCCAAGGGACGAACTCCGGCTGCCAACATGGAAGTGACAGACTGCAGTTCCTCCCTCATCCACTAGGGGCTGGCTCCAGAAAGGAGCCAGTTCCCATCGACTCCATGTTAAAAAAGACAACAACACATTAGCGATGTAACCCTGGCTACTGGTTTTGGTTTTGGACCCACCGGCAGGATCTCGAATGTCTGCAGCGCTCCGGCGTTCAGAGTGATGGTGTCACCGTCGGCGGCTGCAGGAGAATCTGAAGCTGTGAACACAAACACACCCGAGGTGAGCAGAACCGCCCCGCCGGGTTTCGGTTCTGAGCTTTTAGAGTCGCAGGCTCACCCAGATGAGTGATCTGCAGCGGGATCTGCACAGGTATCTGCAGCGCCGAAACGGAGCTGGGGGTGGACATACTCCCGTTGCCCTCGTCCAATCGGGTGAGTCGGATCTGGAGCGAGGAAGAGGCGGGGCTTGTGGGGACGGATGCTGTCTGTGATGATGTCATCAGCTCCTCCAGGCCCTTCAGGAGTACTGAAACGTTCAGAGGGCTGGTGTGATGAAAGCCATCATGACTAACTCTTAAAGACGCTGTGTAGGTGTGTGTGTGTGTGTGTGTGTGTGTTCTATATACGTATACACACACACACCAGCGTAAGGGATCTCCTTGTGATTGGTGACTTGTCTCTTGATGCTCCACCACTTGGACCGAAGCCACTGAGGTGACCGGACGCTGCTCCACCCCCACGCCAGATCCTCCCACTTGATTTCATTCTCATCCTCGACTTTCAGCGTCGATATCCTGAAGACACAGTTTTCATTTACAGGTGTGTATGTTGGACCTCTAATCTTCACACACACACACACACACACACACACACACACACACACACACACACACACACACACACACACACACACACACACACACACACACACACCTGCGCAGCAGGTTCAGATCGTCCTCCTTTGTCCACTCGGCCCCTCCGCTGTGTTTCCAGTTCAGGTAGTTTAGCCATTTTGAGCGACACTGTTTCTCTGAGCGCGTGCGAACTCGATCGGCGACCGTCGCCCAGGACACCCCTCCCGTGACCGCCAACCCGGGAGACACGCCCGCCATCTCGTACACGACCTCCGCCAGGCGCTTTTCCTCCTCCTCGCTCCATTTGCCTGAGTCACAAGCGGCAGAACGAGTAAACAAACGTATTTGTTTACGTTTGTGAAGGTCCTAACGGGTCCGCACCTTTGTTACACGTGTCCTTCATCAGCCGACATCGGTCTTTCACAGACGAGGCGCTGCGGCCGAGCGCCGCTCCGATCGTCGCCCAGTCGTTCCCGTGCTTCTCCCTCAGACTAAAACACACAAGCGCAGCTGAAGCTACCCGACAGGTGAGTTACTGACATTAAACCGACGCCGAGACGTTTACTCACGCCCTCAGCTGCTCGATCTCGTCCGGAGTGTACCTGGAAACAAAAAACACAACCACTCAGACTCACAATCATCATGTTTCTAGTCGAGCTTCTCTGCAGACTCACTTCCCGACGTGGTTTCGGTTGTCGTACATCCGTAGAACTCGCCGGTAGACGGCGAACAGCGGCCTGTTTAGCCCCAACGCCACAGAGCGATAAAAGTCCTTCCTGTCCTCTTTGGACATCTCAAAGATGATCTCTGCTGGATCCTCGATGCCACGGCCCTGAACACACAAACCTTTATTCCTGCAGTCAGACACGACGAATGACGCCACGGCAAAGAGCCACAAACCTTCACGTATCCGTCGATGTTACTCATCAGGATGTCGATCTCCTCCTTGGACCACATTCCCTGTTTCCACTTGTGGCCTAAAGACGGAAAAATGTTAAATAACTGAACTAAGCTTGAAATGTTCTGCAGATTCCTAAAACCAACATGAATTCTGAAGTCTGCAAACACGAACCTTCTAAAACCAGGAGTTCAAGATCCACTAGAGAGCCAGAACCCAGGCTGGTCCAGAACCACAACAACTAACCCGACTAAACAAACAAACAACACTCTGCGGTGGTCTCTAGTATAAATGGATGTCTTGAGAGTTGATCTCCGTGGGAAAAAAGCTCTGGCGCTCCCGTTTCAGGAAGTAGAAATCAACCAGAGGAGTGGAGTGCAGAAGACGGCAGGATCTGGAGTCTTACTTCCTGATGTTTGGACATCTCTCCTCTGATTGGCTAACAGCAACAGGACTCTACCACTGACGGTTTGCTCTGCAAACGTTTTACCTCCACAAATAACACAAGCCTGGAGGAGTTCGGCTGTGTGGTGGAGTTGCTAATGCTAATGGTTAGCTTCTACTAGCCCAGACGTTCTCCGCCGTTTCCTGGACGCTGGACATTAACACCAGCCTCTCAGAACCAATAAAAAGACCAGAACCAGGCCTGATCCGGACTGAACTGAAACGCATTTAGAAAGCAGAACTCTGAACCTTGTGTGTTGTTGTTGTTGTGTTGTTGTGTACCTTTGTTGGTCAGTGTGTCTTTATCCTCTTTAGTAGTGAACCAGGCCTGACTGACAGGAGAAACGTCGGCCTTCTGGTCTTCGGGTAGAATCTACAGACAAACACTTTGGTAAATGGCCTGTATTTGATATAGCGCCTTCTAGAGTCCTGGAACCCCCCAAGGCGCTTTACAACACAATCAGTCATTCACCCATTCACACACACATTCACACACTGGTGGGGATGAACTACGATGTAGCCACAGCTGCCCTGGGGCGCACTGACAGAAGCGAGGCTGCCGAGCACTGGCGCCACCGGTCCCTCCGACCACCACCAGCAGGCAAGGTGGGTTAAGTGCCTTGCTCAAGGACACAACGACAGCGACAGACTGAGCGGGGCTCGAACCTGCAACCTTCCGATTACGGGGCGAGCGCTTAACTCCTGTGCCACCGTCGCCATTTTCTTCAGTTTTGTTAAAAGCCGTTTAGATTTGTCAGATTCTGGAACATCAGAACATTTCTACTGACCCTGTCTGACCCCGCCCACTTTCCTGAATTCTGGTGATTGAGGAAAAACGACTTCACCGAACTGAGATAAAAAAAAAACTCCACCTCAATCTGAGCGACGCCGTCTTCAGACAGATCTCCTTCGGCTGTCGCCGTCATCGTCACCTCAAAGCTCTCGTCACTCTCAGAACCTAAAACACCATAAAACATCTTTAAGGGGTTTGATGACACAGCATATTCCCAGTTTTTAGCTTAGATTATAATCTGTGTTTGGTTGTGATTTGATTCTGTTACCCGTGAAGATTACTTTGGTGTTCTCGAAATGTTTCTCTAATTAATGACGAAAAGCCATAAACCAAAGCCAAAACCACACATGGGGGAGCTCTGCTGTTTTGGCTGGCTTGTAGCACCCCCTAGTGTCCGTCTGTAGAACCAAAACTAAAATCTCTCTCCTCGCTGTGCATTCGTCTTTAAACGCTTCAATCTAACAGCTGAAACGTCTCCCAGCCTTCGTTAGCGTCTACAGGTGTGGTTCGTCACGAAATTAAACAAGTCGGCCGTCTTCATGATCTAAACTATGCAGAAAATGTGCTGGAACCAGACCGCAGCCCCAGGTATGTCAGCTCCATCGTTGTGTGAGGCCCAACAGAGCGGCCGCCAGGCTGATGCTGCAAGTGGGATACTCTGGCCACAGGGGCCGATAGGGGCGGGGGGGGGGGCTTTCATTAACATGTAAATGGTCATTTTAGCACACTGCCTCAAGAAAATGATTCATAAATATAACATTTTACTTTTCTTGACATTGAATGTGCTACTACTAGTTTACCCGTTTAGTTACAGATTCACTAGGATAAATACTATTAAGTTTATCTCTCACCAAATAGAATATTTACTAAATCACATAGACACTCTACTTGGTGTGTGTGTGTGTGTGTGTGTGTGTGTGTCTGCTCTGTCTTCTCCATCACCAGTGAGTCATGGTGGGTGGCTGCTTATTGACCCTTTGCACCGACGTCACCTAATCACGTGTCCTAATCACCATGGTGGATGGCAAAAGCATGTAAACAGTGAGCGACATGAGCACTAAGCAAAGGGAAAAGTAGAGCCTGAAATTGTTTTTGCGATCAAAACAAAACTCCTCCAGCATTCCCTCAACTAGTTCGTGCTCAGTTCAATTATCAGAAGAAGTAGCGTATCTAGCGGTGCGTTAACTAGCTTACCAACGTTAGCTTACTTCTCTCTGCAGCTGTTTACCGTTGTAAACATGTTGCTGACTTTGCCTAAATTCACCCCTCTGGATTTATAACATTACGTTATAAACAGCGTTTCACTTTACACCAAAGCTGATTTTTAAAAAGTCCCGATCCCTACCAGCTTCTGTTGCTGGTGGTGTTACCGGGTTCAGCTGCTGCTCTCACACCGGAATGAGAAGCTCTCTGAACGGCGACGCTCATATAAATAAATAACGTAATTTTAACACACGTAATCATACATCAGAGCTTTAAATATTAATAATTGTCTCACTTTACACTACAGTGGACGGAGCGCAGCCTCCGTGGTGAAATACCCATCCATCAGGATTATCAATGTAGCGCCACGAAGGTCCTCTAATTTGTGACAAGGGTCACATTTTCCCAACTAGGTCAAGCTGGGTCAGACTGTAACTTTTGGTTCCCCAGATTAATCCAGGTGGCTGAATATCATCCTTTATCTGCTGCTGTTCCGTCCCAGATGAAGGACACTTCAAGTTTCACAATGATAATTTAAATAATAATTTTAAGAAACTCTCTGACTTTATTACTGTTTATTATAATCATCATAAATAATCACTTGGTTCAGTATAAATGTATTTTAATGACTGAAATTAATTATTATGCTTTGGGTTTAATAATGATTATGGTTGATAATCGGTTATGTGTGTTCAGTAAACCAGAAGGTCAACTTCCACTCTATCCATCTAACACAGAGCTTATCCAGAGTAAACATCATCACGTCTTTGACTCATGACCAAAGCTTTCTTGCTGAGAGTGGGCGTGTTCTGAGGGGTTTGTTAAAACTAACTTTCCAGCAGCTTTAACTTCAGTTCGTGAACCAGCCACCATCACTGGAGACGAGGGAACGGCCGCCCGGATCTCCACCTGCTGTTCTGTCACGCTGATAGAACAGCTTTGAATAAACGCAATAACCAGCTGACGCAAACTCCTTCAGAGTTATTGATTTTGAGACGCAAATAGTTTCATCAGTCATGTGACCCACGGAGACATCCCAGGACTGATTTGGTCGCATTGAGGTCCTTCTACCATCCTCGTGCCTGGAGGAAATCATCTCCACCTGACATCTCGGATCCAGAAGGGGGGTCTCCCGAAACTGGGTGAGGTAGACACTTTCGACAGATGACGTCTGATGCTGTTTCTCTAAGTAAAAACAGTTAGCTGCAAAACCATCATTTCCAACCCAGAACGGGCTTCTCTCTCTGAAAGAAAGCTTCTGAGAACATTCACGCATCCAAAACTCTCATTTCATTTTAGCTTTTCATTCAGTCACAGGTTTGCCTTTAAAACAAGTTTTAATATCAAAGCTGGTAAATTGTCACCCATGAATTGTCTTTTTTAATTGCCATTTCAAACTGTCAAGTTTAAAATTTTTAGTAAAAAATTCTTCAATTTTTAAACTCTGCCTCATTTTTTAAATGAAACACAGAAAGGTATAAATATTTCTGGTTATTGAAAAAGCAAAGATTCCTAACTTCTTATTCAAAAATAAACTTTTGCTATTAAATTTAATTATCTTAAATTAAACATTAATCTTTGGATTAAAATTAGACCAAGCTCGTTGGCATATGAACTTCTATCGAATATATAATATCCTAGATATTTACATATAATAGAGGCTTCATTGTTAACTCGTTTGGATCTTTTCTCAGAATCTAACAACTGATAGCAAACAGTGT
Organism: Nothobranchius furzeri; assembly: GCF_043380555.1. Lineage (NCBI taxonomy): Eukaryota > Metazoa > Chordata > Actinopteri > Cyprinodontiformes > Nothobranchiidae > Nothobranchius > Nothobranchius furzeri. The sequence goes on along the minus strand of NC_091741.1, from coordinate 38,407,714 downwards.
TGATTCTAGTATGTAGAATACGCTACATCAATAACTTGTATAAACACGTCACATTTATCCCTGTCCCTGTCTTCCTCGTGAAATAAATTAACGTTAATCTTACCCGGTGAAAACATGTTCGCTGCAAATCTGAGGCCTGCTAGTCCGCTTGATTGATCGCTGCAGTTCATCTCCGTCCTCAGTCTCCATCAAAGTTATTAAGAAGAAAAGAGTTGAGTTTACGTCCTCGTCTGTTAGTGCAGCCAACCACGCAGCAAGCTAAAACCATTTTACTGTCAAATCAACTAAATAAAAGCGATAAAAGGCTACAAACTGGCTTGTTTTGACTAGCTTCACTGTTTCTACGGGTGTAAACGGTCTTTTTGCCGTCCATCATGGCGAAGGGGGCAGTCACATGAGTGGCGTGACGTCACGTGCAAAGGGAAAGGGTCAATACTGAGCCAGGATCCTCTGGAGGTTTCTTCCTGTTAAAAGGGAGTTTTCCTCTCCACTGTCGCTGCATGCTTGCTCAGTATGAGGATTGCTGTATAGTCACTGACACTAGTCAGTGACTCGATGCAACCTGCTGGGTTCCTTATATAAGAAACATTATTTCTGACTGGCTTAATGAACTGACCTGTATTGGAATGTTTATTATGTGAAGTGCCGTGAGACGACTCTTGTCGTGATTTGGCGCTATATAAAAAAATTGAGTTGAATTGAAAATATGAAAAATTGCAAAGTATCCCTATAAGTTATTTTTTACAGGAGTTAATAAAACACGATAAAAGTTCGAACCATGGACGCTTCCCAGCACACAACATTCGAATTTATGAAATATTTTCTTTCCAAAATAAATCATTTTTATTCTGAAGTTGAAAATGAAAAACTTTATGTTAATATTTGAAAAACCAAATTGTGGACATTTTTAGATTACTTGGGCTTCTTTTTACTCTGGGAAACAAAAAGTTTCCAAGTTAAATGCTGGAGATTTTTTTGATCTTAGAGCTCTTTTACTGTTAGTTTATCAGACAAAATGTCCCAGAGACAAGAAACAAAAACAAAACAGATCATCCGTTACAGGACCGTTCCAGATGTTTCTATAAACAGCTAGACAAACATCTAGAGTCTGACCGGGCAGCGTGACGACGGAGAAACGAGTCGAGTCAGAGTTTTCCTCTCTGGAGAGTCGCAGCTTCTTCCGATCAGGCTCTGAATCCTCATCTAAAGACAAAACACACACACACACACACACACACACTTCTCATTTTCATTCTTTGTTTTCTTTATTTTTGACTGAACATGTTCTTCAGGAATGCACTTGCACACTAGGACCTAAACTAAGATGAGGACTTGGTCTCTGCTGACCCACCGTGTGGAGGACAGTGCAGCACAACGCTTCCATCACTGTCCTGCGTTAACGTGACCGATTTCTCGTTTCCTACCGCTGCAGCGTCCTCTTCTGCCTCTGAGCTCATCCTGGTCCTGATAACCACACAAAACACACCAAACTAACAGCTGTTTCATCGCCAAACAGGTGAGTGCGTTACCGTGGCAGGCAGCGACAGGTAACAGGAAGGCAAGCTGTTTTAATACCGAATACTAAAAAACTGGTTCCATGCGGGATAAACTGGTTTCCTGCATTTCAATTTCAACCAGTTAAAAGGCAGAGAACAAAACACAATCGTCAACGTTTCAAATTCATCAGTTTCTAGTAGAATGCGACGAGCAGCAGAAAATTTTAGCCAAAAGTTTTACTCTCAATTTGAAAGAAAGAAAACGATCTTTTATAGATAAAAATCACGAGCAGCTTCACAAAAACAAACAAACAAAAAAAAACGATTAAAATACTAAAAGGCAAAACAAAACTATCAAAAATGTGTTCAAAATGAGAAAAATGTTAATTCTGATCAAATAATTAAATTATAATGATGTAAGGAAAGGGAGAGAGAAAATGAACGGGAAAGAGGGAAATCAGTGGATCGCGGGGAAAAGAGGAACAAGGAGAGTGTGGTGATAAAGGTCTCACCAGAGCCTGAACAGGTGAGTTTAAAGGAGACCACTGAGTCCACTGATCTCCGGCTCAGGGTGAGAGAGGTCCAGAGTCTGGGGGCAACAGCAGCAGATGATCTGTCACCTTTGACCTTTAGCCTGGTGCTGCACAACCAGTAGGCTTTGGTCACTGGACCTCAGGGACCTGCTGGGGGTGTAGGGACTGAGAAGATCACCAATGTAAGATGGTGCTTGTCCATGTAAGGCCCTATGGACCAGAACCAGAATCTTGAAATGAACCCTGAAGTTGACTGGCAGCCAGTGAAGCTGGAGGAGAAGCGGGGTGATGTGGGTGTGTTTGGAGGACTTGGTCAGAAGCCGAGCACAAATAACTTCAAATAAAACAAATCTTTGACACACAAACGAAAAGCGAGTAAAGAGAAGTCTAGGAGAAATCTTAAAAAAAGAATCTTGACATCTACCACCCTCTGCTGGTGGTTTCAGGTAAGAGAAAATGTGTTATTTATAGTGAATAATCGGATATGGATCGACATCAAGAATGCCGAATTACAATGCAGCTCACATACATGTGGTTTCAACTGAAGTGACAATACTGTGTGTTTTTGTATTTATGAATTCGTAAGAATAAGTGAGATTGTCGCTTTTCTCTATGGCGTTTGGCCGACTCCATTACATCGTAATGGTGATCGACTGATGCGGTAGGCTTCTGCGCAGACAAACCCTTTGCTTGTATTTTTAATGACACGGATAACGTTTTAAAAACGACCACTCGGTGTTTAGAACACATCTGTAGGACTGAAACGTAAAACAGTCACAGCTTCCCAGGCTGCTTCTGACTCAAGTCAGTTTTTCACATCAAGCTAAAAGAACGAAGAAAAACCTCCGGCGCCATGTTTGCGGACAAGGTGACGCTTGTGTAGTACAGCGCGTTCTAGTGCGTGGTTTGAGGTTCGCATGAACCTTTTGTTGCGCCAGTCGTCCGTTGCACCCCAAACAGGCTCCGTCCGTTAAACAGAAACCGAATTTTACTTTTGATTTTGCTACTTACTTCCTGTTTTTGGTCCGGGGACTTTCAAGGTACCAGGATGAAGCGAAGTGCCAGGATGGAGGAGGGGATGGTGTTGTGCCGAAAATTGTGTCCTTGCCGTGTAAAGTCCCTCGTTACTGGAAACGCATTTCCAGCTAAATAAGTTTAACAATGATGAGATAACTTTGTATGATTTTGTCCAAAAAACTGTCACACGTTTGTCACCTTATGATTAGATCGATGTATAGCGCAAACAAGCGATTTGAACCTAGCTTCCAGCAGTAGGGGGCTCGTTTTTCAGCGCTACACCAGCGGGTTGCCAGACCCGCTCGTTTCAAATAATCAGGTTTATAGTTGCACAAACGGTTTGACATGTAAGATACCCAGTCTTACAAATAAAGTTTGTTAAAAAATAAATAAATAATAAACGGCTTGTAATTGCGTTTTATTTCCTTGTAAAGGGTTGATGGTTATGCGTTGTCGCATTAGAACTACTCGAAACAAAAACAGAACTGTTTTATAACTCGTAATCTTGACTTTGGATATTTATTAGGAAATCCCAAACAAATCTAGATAGTAAAGCTTTTATTTTACTAACCTGTTTTTAAAACTTACTTATTTTAGGGTTGAACAAATCTGCACCCCCAAAGAAAAATCCTAATTTACCAAACTATCGTTAGCCAAATATCCGGTCCTTCTCAGTAAATGCAGGTGTTGTTTAACAGAAAAAAGGTTCCGTGTTTGTTTCTGTCGGACTGACATTAGTAACGGACGGTGTGTGGAAGCAGCGAACCCGCTGAATTCGAGCTTTGGAGGAAGAGTAAAGTAAATAATGGGCGACCAGCCTCTCAGAGTGTGAGTTTAACCTCTTTACTAACCACCTGCGCTTATAATAATGTCTAATAAGAGTCGCAGATCTGTTTTTATTTCGCGATGTTTGGTGTGAGAGTCTCTGTCGGGTTAAAGTCAGGCGTGTGTTTGCAGCCTGGCGTGTGGGGATGTCGAAGGCAGACTGAACGCTCTCTTCAGCCGAGTTCAGGCCATCCAGAAGAAGATGGGACAGTTTGATGTGAGTCAGATCTGAGAGAGAATCGGTTTTCTGCTGCCATGTTGGTGAAACGCGGATGTGTTCCTGCAGATGCTGCTTTGTGTTGGGGAGTTTTTTGGAGTGACGCCGGAAGCTGAAGCGGAGTGGCAGCTGTACAAAACTGGAGCCAAAAAAGGTGAAAATGTGTAGAAAAAGAACCAGATTCCTCCTGAATGGGCCAGAACAACATGGTACTGGTGCAGATGATAGTTTGACAAGTATCGTTTTGAAACGCCCTCACAAAAATATAACATCTAGTCTGTTACTGGAGCCTACCCACCAGGACGGGGCGGTCCAAAGGGAAGTCTGGGCTAATCTTTGGCCCTTGGAGTGGATTTTGAGGCCCTGGATTACAGTTCACTCTGCTGATTGATGCTAACCCTCTTAGCTGGTTGCACATTTTCATTACACGGGACATTACTGACGAGTGAGGACCAACCCCAGAGGAATCATCTCCCAGACTCGTTGTTCCACCTCTGTCTCCATACAGGCTATTTTAGGAGAGGCTAATTGAATTTAAAAACCTTCTCTTAACCTTTTCAGCTCCCGTTCACACGTACATCTTAGGAGCGGCCAGTCAGGAAACCGTGAGGAACTTTTCTACCTCTGATGGCTGTGAGCTGGCTGAAAACATCACATATCTGGGTAAGGCCACCTGGTAACCCAGCCTCTTGTCTAGACAGGGCTTGGGAATAAATACCAAAGCAAAACGTTTCAGTCTTTTAAACACTTTGTGCATTTTCAGGTCGGCGAGGTGTTTTTACGGGCGCGTCTGGGCTGCAGATCGCCTACGTCAGCGGTCGGGAGGCCCTACAAGAACCGGCTCCGGCTCATTTCTTCACGTCCAAAGATCTCTCAGCTCTTGTCACGTCACTGACCAGCAACTCCAAGTTCAGAGGGGTGGACATCCTGTTGACATCGCAGTGGCCCAGAGGGGTGTGGCAGTACGCAAGCACCCCGGTGAGGAGACACGTATTGTTCCTGCTGTTTGGATGAACATCAGTGTTTTAAGCCACGAGCTGCAGCTCTCAGGTGAGCTGATGGTTCTTTTTGGTTGCAGGAAGTGAACACAAAGTCGTGTGGAAGCAGCTCCATCTCCAGCCTTGCTGACAAACTCAAACCGCGGTACCACTTTGCAGCACTAGAGGGCGCCCATTACGAAAGGCTCCCTTACAGGTAGGCTGAAGAGGACTTTTGTCTTAGACCAGGTCCAGGACTACAGCTGGAGCTGGGTCAGAAACAGAATCACGTCATTGGTTCACTTTGAATTTAGATGTTTCCTCAAAACAAAACATTTTTCTTTGATTTTTGTATTTTTTTTTTCTGCAAACAAATCCAGCGAAGCGCCCCTCCGATCTCCATGGAGGGGCGCCAAGTGTCCATCTAGTTAATGAAAGACAAAATGAACGGTTCTCTACAAGGACTCGGTTCTCATTGTTCACAGCGAAGAGTCGTTAGGTCCCATCACTGATCTGAGCTTCCTCTGACCCCAGGAACCACGTGGTTCTGCAGGAGAACGCTCAACACGTCAGCCGCTTCATCGCCCTGGCAACCGTCAACAACCCTGCCAAGAAAAAGGTGTGTGTGTGTGTGCTTACTGCAGTTAAAGCTACAGTTACCTGGAGGTTGTGCTCTGAACGTTTGCTGCGTTAATAAACGGGACCTTCTGTGTTCAGTATCTGTACGCCTTCAACATCGTCCCCATGAAGAACCTGGATCCTGCAGAACTGGTGAAGCAGCCGCAGGACGTGACGGAGAACCCGTACAGGCACGCAGCTCAAGACAAAACGCACGCCCAGAAAACGGCTTTCAGCACCGCCGAGGAGGTAAACTGGAGTTGCTTAATTCAATTCAATTTTATTTATATAGCGCCAAATCACGACAAGAGTCGTCTCAAGGACCTTCACATAATAAACATTCCAATTCACAGTTCATTAAGCCAATCAGAAATAATGTTTCCCATATAAGGAACCCAGCAAATTGCATCAAGTCACTGACTAGTGTCAGTGACTTTACAGCAATCCTCATACTAAGCAAGCATGCAGCGACAGTGGAGAGGAAATCTCCCTTTCAACAGGAAGAAATCTCCAGAGAATCCTGGCTCAGTATAAAGCCGGGCGTACACTGTGCGACTTTTTCACTTTTTTGAGCCGATTTTCCAGTCGTGCGAGAAGCCACGACATCGGGGCGAGTTTTGCGCCGAGCGGTCGTGTAGTGTACAGGGGGTTACGAGAGGCGATTAACACCACGTGACCAGCCGCCGATCAGCAGTCGTGAGGTCGCACGGACTTCTGGTGTGTTTAATATTTCGCTCGTCCCTCGTGAGGGTATCGCACTGTTGAAGCGGCGCTGCGAGCAGCTGCGACCCAAAAAGTATCAGAACCGCTCACGGCGCATGCGCGCGCGATCCTGCATCAACGCCGGCCGGTCGCTCGCTATTTCCCTAATAACACACGCTGTGCGTTTTTGTTTCTACACGTTTTTTTTACTCACAAAGATTGTCAAGAAAGCGTGTTTGTCGTGTTCATGTCAAATTAAACTGATCACAAAACACAGATTTACTTTCTTTATTTCGTTTCCTCATCCAACCCCCATAAATCCCTGTGTGTCCTCCTGCAGCACTCCCGAAGGACAACAGGCAAGACAAAAAAGTCTGACGTGTTGAGTAAAAACTGCTATTTTTAGCACATTTTTAGGGCCGACGTGTTGCTACCAGACATACAGTGTGAGCAGTCAGGTCGCATGCGAGAACTGGGTCGTGCAGTGTGAGCACACGACTCGTGAGATCTGCTCTGCGAGGAAGTCGTACAGTTTGAGCTGAAGCTGAACGCTGCGAGTGAAAAAGTCGCACAGTGTACACCCGGCTTAAGCAGCCATCCTCCACGACTCACTGGGGATGGAGAAGACAGAGCACACACACACACACACACACACACACACACACACACACACACACACACACACACACACACACACACACACACACACACACACACACACACACACACACACACACACACACACACACACACACACACACACACACACACACACACACACACACACACACACACACACCCACCCACCCACCCACCCAGTAGTGTGTCTATGGTTACATTGTGATTGCTTAGTAAATATTCTATTTGGTGAGAGATAAATTTTATTGTATTTATCCTAGTGAATCTATAATTAAACGGGTAAACTAGTAGTAGCACATCCAACGTCAAGGAAAGTAAAATGTTATTATCTGGAGAGGGAGCATGTTTTAGTGGTTAGCAGCAGTGTGCTAGACGATGGCCTCCATGAGGTTATATTCAGGATTGTATGGTTCAAACATTTTGTATCCACTTCTTTACCTGCTTCACGTCTAGGAGCCGGCCCACCAGTTCTTCTTTGACCTGAGCAGGAACCAGGGCGGGGCCTCTCGAGGCCGCGGCAGGAAGCGGCTTTCAGACGGCGACGGGCGAAGTCGAGACCAGCAGCATGGCGGTGACAGGCACCACGAGCACAAACAGCCCCGCCGACACCGTGAGTCTAGTGGTTCTGAGCAAATGAATCAAACGTTTAAAGGAAGGCGAAACTTTTTGATATCTGTGTCTTCCTCGTGTCTAGCGCAGCCCACCGGTCCCTGCTGGTTCTGTCTGGCCAGTCCCCAGGTGGAGAAACATCTCGTCGTCAGCATCGGCACACATGTGAGGTCACACAGATGACATCACCGCTGACGCAAAAGTAACACACATCATTATTATTACTGCCGTACATCAGGGAGAGATGAATCGTCTCGAAACACTCCAGGGATGCTAAACGCCTACAGCTGATTTACTTCAGGATTTAGTCACATTCAAGATGGCCGCCACAGCTAATTAGCATGGATGAACCACTTTTACTGAGATTCAGCTACAATCGCATGTGTTACCATCTTGGAGTCATTAACACCCAAAATATTATTCTGACTGCAAGTGGATACAACTTCCTTCAAAAAACCTTTCACAATAAGAGCCCTGGGCAAAAGCATTTCTAACATTTGAAGCTCGTTAACGTGGCGTCGTCTCCTCTCGACTTTCGTCAATTAACATGGTTACAGCAGGTGTTATCATGAGAAAGGTGATGAACTCCACATTAAAATGATTATTAATGTAAATAGCGATGGGTACAGAATTCGGTACTTGTGAAGGTACCGACCAAATTCCACATTACCGACTGAGCACCGATTGACGTCATTTGAAACGGTGCCTCGTTTCGGTACCCGTCCTTCATAACAAGAACTTGCCTAGACAGCTGCACATGCACAAGAGCGTCATGTCGTCGGTCCCTGCGAGCGAGTTGTAAACAGAGCAGCATGGTAGAAAGAACGCACGCTAAAGCTTGGGTCCACTTCACTAAATGTGATGGGTAACTGGGTGATGATGAAACCAGCGACAACGATCTAAGTGAGACATCCTCATCTTAATCTGCTCCGGTAGGTAAATAAAATGTTTAAGATAACGTTAGCTTGATATGTTAGCTTCCGTTTCGCTAATGGTGCGTTCGCTTTCTCCTCTGAACTGCGAATTTCCGACTAGAAGAACACGAACGCGCTCTAAAGTTTGGCTTCACTTTACTAAATGCGACGGGTGATTGGGTGAAGATGAAACCAGTGACAACGATCTAAGTGTGAGGCATCATCGTTTTAATCTGTTCCAGCAGCTAAATAAACTGTTTAAGATAACGTTAGCTTGATATTTTAGCTTCCATTGCCACCGTTGTTATCAGCTAATGGTGCGTTCGCTTTCTCCTCGGAAATTCTAACTTCCCAGTAGGAAAAATCAAATGAAAAAGGACGGCAAAAGGAATGAAGATACACAGTAAATTTAGTTCACAGTAAACATGTTTGCTTCAGTTTAATTATCAGCTTATAAAACTACAAGGACGATGTTAAAATACAAACAGTTGTATGTTATTTATCTTGATATTTATCAAATATGGTTATATATATAGAAAAATATATATTTAATTATAAAAGATAATTAAAATATTAAACACTCAAAAGTATCTAAAATTGGTACCGTTAAGTACCGGTATCGATTCCTAGGTACCGGGAATTAGTACTGAATCGATTCAAATGTCAAACGAACCCATCCCTAAATGTAAATTATAAACGTAGATGCTTGCAGAACCCAGTAATACTGCTGGTTTTACTCTTCGTAGAAGTAGTGTTTGCCCATTTTTAACACATTTTCTAAATACTGAGTAATGACTTCACAAAAATCACATTAATTTTTGCAACAACCTGACAGAAGAAACACGATTTGATCCCATCGGTGTAGCTGAGTCTGACTGTGTTTTAGTGTTACCTGGCTCTGGCTAAAGGGGCGCTGGTCCCCCGTCACGTCCTGATCCTGCCCATCGGCCATTACCAGTCTGTGGTGGAGGTGAGCTCCGAGGTGCTGGAGGAGATGGAGAAGTACAAGTCTGCTCTGAGGAGCTTCTACAAGAGCAAAGGAGAGCGCTGTGTGCTGTTTGAGAGGAACTACAAGAGTCAGCATCTTCAGCTGCAGGTAGAACACACTAAAGAAGAATCTGTGACATCCTGGTGAGTCGGGAGGCGCTAAACGTATTTACGTTGTCTTTCAGGTCGTCCCTGTTCCGCTGGACCGCTGCACCACTGAAGACATCAAAGAGGCGTTTACAGTCCAGGCCCAGGAGCAGCAGATGGAGCTGATGGAGATTCCTCAGCACACCGACCTGAAACAGGTTCACACACCAGAACGAAACCTACAGACTCACTGTAGACGTAGAGATGTGCTGGTAGCTTACAGTGGTTTCTGTGTGTGCTCAGATTGCTCCTCCTGGGACACCGTACTTCTACGTCGAGCTGGATTCAGGGGAGAAACTCTTCTACAGGATCCAGAAACACTTTCCTTTGCAGTTTGGAAGGTGAACAGATAAACCTTCCCAAGCTGATTTATCATGTTTCAAGTTTAAAGAGCAAGTCACCCTCAAATCAACTTTATTTTTCTGATAAACTATATAAATGCGTGTCTAATCGTGCTGCAGACACGTGTAGTCTATAGTTTTGCACTTTAGTGCATTTTAGTTAAAATTTACATTTTCTGCCTAAAACTGTCAGTGTTGTGACGTTGTCAGGTAAAAACTCTGCACTGCATTTGAATTTAAATCTGCCATCGCTATTGGCTAAGAAGTACCCTAGAATGTTAGCTTGTACCATATGATGTCACAATGTCGTTGAGCCTGTGTGTGTGTGTTTGTTGGTGGCTCCGCCCTCTCTGTTTGCCAGGCAACAGCATTCGTTGCATTTTTCAAACGGGATGTGGGAGTGGAGTAATACTCTGGTAGGGGGTGACTTGCTCTTTAAATAATTCTGGGAATCTGATATTTAACCGTCCTGATTAAAACCACCTCGGTAGCTTTATCTGATTTATTTTAAACATTTTGTGTTTAAATGAACTTTCTCGTTTTAAATGACTGTCATGTTTATCAGTGAATATGCTGCTGTCAGGGCTGAAGGTGTCTGCTGGTCTCACCTTCGTCACATAAACAAGTTTATTTTTTACGCACACACACACACACGCGCGCGCGCCTTGCTGAAAATACAAAGTTTAGTACATTCCTCTTAAGTTCCAAAACGTTTAATTTATTTTATTGTTTTGAAAACCTGAAGGACATGCGTACTAAAACACAAGTATACATGTGTGTGTTTGTTCTCACAGGGAGGTTCTGGCCAGCGAGGTGGTGCTGAACATCCCCACGCGAGCAGACTGGAGGGAATGTAAACAGAGCAGAGAGGAAGAGGAAGATGACTGCAAACAACTGAGAGATGATTTCCAACCATATGACTTCGCTTGGGAAGACTAGCACACACACACACACACACACACGTTTAACTGCTCTTGTGAGGACCATGACTAAAGCGATGCCCAACGGGGACACTTGTCTTTTTTTGTTTTACAGAAGCTTTCCTGTAAATCAACAATAAATTGGTTTTTAAGATGTTGTCATATGATCATCTTGTTTTACATCAGCTTCATAAATGAAAGTTTATAGTAAAAATTAAGAAATGTTCTTTTCCTCTCTTGAACAAGAGACTATCCACATTTTTACAAGTTTGGATATTAGATACCGGTGTGTCGGCACTGAGAATAAACTGAACCAAAAATAGGTTTTAGGTCCTCACATCTGATTCACTGTGAAGTGTCTGGAGTCATCTGCCTCTGAAAGGTGCTATACAAGTGCAGGTTCTTTATCACGTCAAATTCAAAAATAAAGTGCTTAATTAAAAAATATGTATGGCTTGACACATAAATTCTGTACTTGCAGTAATTTACATATTGAACCCATTCAGAAAGTAAGTCATTTGATATATATTACAGAGTAAAAGTACTTTAGTGCAATACACCGTGTTTTTCTGTCCCGCGGGATCCTGCGAGCCAGTTACTGAATCGGTCACGTGGTACGGACTGTCAGCGATGCCTTGAACATCACTTCATACATAATCAAGCCTCATTATGTGTTTCACATAAAAAAATAAGATTAAATCTATATTTTAAGAATTTATGTTGGACACGTCCTTAATCTCAAAATGTTTTCGGATCATCCTAAAAAGGAATTTGTTAAACATCTTTGGTGTGTTCTTACTGTGTTTAGTTTCTAATTCCATTTTTGGTTCTTTTTAAAACACAGGAAAGGTTTTTCTTTACCTTGCTAACGTTTCGTTTGCCGACTGCAAAACATCCTCAGAGCTTTTGCAGTCGGCAAACGAAACGTTAGCAAGGTAAATAAAATCCTTTCCTGTGTTTTCAAAAGAACCAAAAATGGACTTAGGAATTTGTTAGTTAAAAAATAGTTTTTCAAAGTCCATTTTAGTTTTGCAATTTTATAAACTGTAATCCAAACCCGCCATTTAAAATTTAAACTAAACTATTTCATTAAAACAAACAAGCAAAGACTTCAACACAAATCAATGTTTATTATTTAATTTAAAGACATTTGAATTGCCATTATATTTGCATAAAATTCCAGTACTTTATAAAAATCAAAGCTTCTATTATGTAATATCAAAATAAAACTGTTAGCTGCAAATAAACTAACTTCATTTCATAAACCGTTAGTGCATTTCGTAAACAAAACATGAGTGAATAATAACAATAAAGAAAATGGCAGAAGTATCCATCAGAGAGCAGTAGAGTCCTAAATATTCATTTACTTCTGCAATAAACATTCTGCATAAAAAGTTCTTTAATTTGAATTTGAATAATAAATAGAAAAGTTTAGTCCTCTTTTACTGTGGACATTGCTGATTTATTGTGGACACAACATAGTGAAACTGTTAAATATGCAGAGGCTCCATTCTGCCTCAGAGTTCTGTGGTCATCCTGCAGAAATTCAAGCGGCACACCAATGGTCATTTTTGTGTTTAAATCAGTCTAAACTAAAGCGGCAGAAAAGTGAGGACATGTTTTTGTGAGAGTTTACACAAAGTCTCTGGACCTCTTGATGGCACAACAAAGAATCATGCTGAAGATCATCCCAAAGATCTGCAGAGACAAAGAGGCAGGGACATTTTAATCATTTATAAAGCGATTTGATGTGAAAAAAAATGTTACTTCTCAGAGCAGTTTGTGTTGCTTTTTCATTTCCAAATTAAATTTTTACCCATTCAAATCTTTACCAAGAGAAAAAGCTAATTATTTTAGCCAAATTAGCACATTTTACAAAGTAATAAAACAAAAAGGACTTGGAAAAGCAAAACAAAAAGTAAACCAGTTAATATTTTTTACAAAAACAAAAGCAAAAAAGTTAGCTATATTAAGACACAAGAAGAAACAATCTTTTATACAGTGCGTCTCAAGATAAAAATCACGAGGTGCTTCACAAAAACTTAAATAAAAATATATATAAAATTGGGAGGTATAAAAAACTGAGGAAAAGGAAAATGAATAAGTGGTAGAGTGCTCAGCATAAATGAGTACACCCCACTACATTGTCAGAAAACCTTTAGTTTCCTCTCAGAATCAACATTTTCTATGAGATACCAAACTACAAAATACCCACAAAGGTGGGCCATTGACTGTGAACATTTGTTCATTTTCCCACACAAAAAGTGATTTTCCTCACTGTTATGGATTTTATCAATAACCCAATACCTGCAGCTAAGAGGAAGGAGATGATTAAGCAGACAAGTCACCGATTGCAATCAGGGGCAGAAGCTCAAGCAACTACCAAGAGAATCTGCCCTGAGTTTATTTATACAAGAACAAAAAGATAAGACAGTCTGTGAGTGTGTTGCAAAAATAAGTACACTCCAATTATAGTCTTAGGAGAAAAACCACACTTAAGACTACAAAATAACAGGCATTCAACCACAGGTGAGTCTAATGATTCTTTTAAGAGGTGTCCAGCAGCAGGTGACTATAAAAGTGCATTACTTAACAAATAAAAGCCCTTCCCATTTCATGCTGTCAGCAACAGCTCCACATGGAAGAGAAATGTCACAACATCTGAGAAAGGTAATAATTTCTTTACACAGAAAGATGAGAGCTACAAGAAGATCAGCAAAGCTTGTTACATATCAGTCAATACTGTAGCTAAATGCATCCAAACATTTAAGAAAGATGGAAGAGCAACCATATTACAGACACGTCCAGGCCGTCCACAGAAGTTCAAATCTCGACTGGTGCGTCTTCTGATGAGAAGGGTTGAAGAAAATCATGCGAGTTCACTGCAGTTAGCTAAAGCAGTAGAAAGCCAAGCTGGAGTGAGTGTTTCCCGTGACACCGTACGGCGCACACTGCAGAGGAATAGCATGCATGGGTATCGTCCATGAAGGAAGCCTCTTCTAAAGCCCGTGCACAAAAAAGCACTCCTAGGATTTGCTAGGGCCCATGCTGAAAGAGATGAAGACTACTGGGACTCTTGAGTGATGAGACAAATATCTGTTTTTGGAATTAACTGTTTAAAAACTGTATGGCATTGTAAAGGTGGGGATTTCAAAGAGAAAAGCATGGCGCCTACAGTGAAACATGGTGGTGGCGGTGTCCTTAGTCAACAATGTACTGCTCTACAGGTGCTGGCCAGTAAATTAGAATATCATCAAAAGGTTGAAAATATTTCAGTAATTCCATTCAAAACGTGAAACTTGTACATTATATTCATGCAATGCACACAGACCAATGTATTTCCAATGTTCATTACATTTAAATTTGATATTCATAAGTGACAACTAATGAAAACTCCAAATTTGGTATCTCAAAAAATTAGAATATTCTGAAAAGGCTGAATATAGAAGACACCTGCTGCCACTCTAATCAGCTGATTTACTCAAAACACCTGCAAAGGCCTTTAAAAGGTCCCTCAGTCTTGTTTTGAAGGCACCACAATCATGGGGAAGACTTCTGACTTAACAGCTGTCCAAAAGACAATCATTGACACCTTGCACAAGGAGGGCAAGACACAAAAGGTGATTGCTAAAGAAGCTGGCTGTTCGCAGAGCTCTGTGTCCAAGCACATTAACAGACAGGCGAAGGGACGGAAAAAATGTGGTAGAAAAAAGTGTACAAGCTCTAGGGATAACCGCACCCTGCAGAGAATTGTGACGACAAACCCATTCAAAAATGTGGGGGAGATCCACAAAGAGTGGACTGCAGCTGGAGTCAGCGCTTCAAGAACCACCACGAGGAGACTCATGAAAGACATGGGATTCAGGTGTCGCATTCCGTGTGTCAAGCCACTCTTGAACATGAAACAGCGCAAGAAGCGTCTCGCCTGGGCCAAGGACAAAAAGGACTGGACTGATGCTGAGTGGTCCAAAGTTATGTTTTCTGATGAAAGCAAGTTCTGCATTTCCTTTGGAAATCAAGGACCCAGAGTCTGGAGGAAGAGCGGAGAAGCACAGAATCCACGTTGCATGAGGTCCAGTGTAAAGTTTCCACCGTCAGTGATGGTGTGGGGTGCCATGTCATCTGCCGGTGTTGGCCCACTCTGTTTCCTGAGGTCCAGGGTCAATGCAGCCGTCTACCAGGAAGTTTTAGAGCACTTCATGCTTCCTGCTGCTGACCAACTTTATGGGGATGCAGACTTCACCTTTCAACAGGACTTGGCACCTGCACACAGTGCCAAAACCACCAGCACCTGGTTCAAGGACCATGGTATCCCTGTCCTTGATTGGCCAGCAAACTCGCCTGACCTTAACCCCATAGAAAATCTATGGGGTATTGTGAAGCGGAGGATGCAATACGCTAGACCCAACAATGCAGAGGAGCTGAAGACGACTATCAGAGCAACCTGGGCTCTCATAACACCTGAGCAGTGCCACAGACTGATCGAGTCCATGCCACGCCGCATTACTGCAGTTATTGAGGCAAAAGGAGCCCCGACTAAGTATTGAGTGCTATACATGCACATTCTTTTCATGTTCATTCTTTTCAGTTGGCCAACATTAGAGAAACAAACATTTTTTCATTGGCCTTTAGAATATTCTAATTTTCTGAGATACCAGATTTGATGTTTTCATTGGTTGTCACCTATAAATATCAAAATTAAACGTAATAAACATCGGAAATACATTGGTCTGTGTGCATTGCATGAATATAATGTACAAGTTTCACGTTTTGAATGGAATTACTGAAATATTTTCAACCTTTTGATGATATTCTAATTTACTGGCCAGCACCTGTATACTGAAGGAGGAGCACGTGGTCGTCATGCACTTTTCCAACATGACAGTGATCCAAAACACACATCTAAAGCTAATGTTGCATTTCTGCAGAAGAACAGGGTGAAGGTGAATGAATGATCAAGTCTGTCTCCTGATCTGAACCCAATCCAACACCTGTGGATAATTCTGAAGCAGCAGGTTGAGCATCACTCTCCATCCAGCATCCAGCCTCTAATAGAAGCTTTTGTTGAGGAATGGAAAAAAAGTTGATGTTGCAATATGTCGCCACCTTGTTTTAAAGGGGGTGTACTCATTTATGCTGAGCACTGTAATCAGTGGATCCAGGGAAATGCAGCATTGGTTGAAAGAGCTGAATGACTAAATAAGCAAATGTTTCCACCTTTAGTTTGTACTAAGCTAAACGCTAGCTAGCATTAGTTAGCTCTCTTTATCCTGAACGCTACATAAGTCATCAGAGGCCATCTCTGTTCCGTCGAATGGGGTGACGGAGTTGCGTCGTCCCAAGCTGGGCAAGCGGCCCACCAAGGCAGTGCCAGAATGCCAGATAGGCCAGTCCACCCCTGCTTTACATTACATCATATTTATATCCATTTGCATCGAAAATATCTTAAATGATTGCATTCAAAGGGTAGAAACTAACTTACTACCGGCTTACTGGTTTGATAAAAATGTCCTCAAAGTACCGTTTGTACTAAACTCACCATGATGACTCCGATACCGATTCCAACTCCACCAATAATGTGCAGCTTGTTGTTGAACACCTCGTCGATGGCTTTGGGGCAGCTCTGCCAAAAGATAAATAAACCATGAACTGTGCGAGTCATAACATGATAAAACTGACTAACATTAGTACTCATCTTATTTTTAGTAAAGGCAAAACTAACTGGTTTGTGTAATCTTGTGACCTTATTATATTTGACATTTAAACGTTTTAATCAAACTAATGAAAGTCACAGCGATTCGTTAAATTTTATATTCCAGTCTATTCAAAAATGTAAAAAATATATAATTAAAATGTTGTATTAGTCAGAATACATAATATGTTGCTTTCTTCTACCTAAATTGCACGTTCAGAGAACACTGGTGTGCATATGGATGCTGCGTTACCTTTGTGACAATGATCTCCAGTCCTTCCTGCTTCGGACAGATGTCTTTGATGGAATCAATCACAGTTCCTGTGGGACCACAGCAGTCCAGCTTTGAGGAGAAAAACCAGATGTCAGAATGATAGGAAGGATCTTGATGTGTTAGTTGGCTTGATGAAGGTTCTCACTCCAAAGTGGATGAGGCGGAGGGTCTCCTTCAGTGCTTCCTGTTTTGTAGTTTTGTAGTTGTCGTAGGTCTGCTTATAAAACTCTGTGACATCCTCCACCACCTGCAGAGATTAGTGGAACATTACTAAACACCTGCAGATATGATTTTATTGCGTTCTGTTATGTTTCACTGGTTTAGTTGTACCGTTTCCCGGTTGGAGAAGCCCCAGATCCCTGCAGCCACTTCCACAGCGAAGATGACGAGCAGGAAGAGGAAGAACTAAAGAATAAAAGAACTGTTTTATATGCTGCATCTACCTGCTGGTTGCTTATGGTATTGCACAGGAAACAAATCACCCCATTGGCCAACTCGGAGTCGTGATGTGACCGATTGCTCTTTTACAATCCATTCTCTGACAGCAATGCGTCAAGGTGAGAACATGCAGATCACATCTAGAGTTTCAGATGTTGAACTAACAGAATGCTATTGATCAGCAAAAAGTTGAGTCTTCTGGTTTTTTCCGAGTCAAACAAACAACTCAGGCTTTTGAATGAATAATAAAACCTCCGGTGGAAAGTGGATTTAATGTTGTACATTATGGTAGAGGTAGTGAGGGAGACAGGAAGACCCATCTTGTTGCTTGACTGCCCAAGCCAATCAATGACAGACAGGTGCTGACCTCACAGTTTTGGCCCGCCCTGGAACGCTTGGAACCATGTTGAAGCACCTACTGAATAGTCTGCAGCAACAACAGACTTGGTGCTGATGGAAATGCTGTCCAACCAAATCAATCTGAGTTGGTGCTGGACAATAGCTCAATAACAATATATATATCCATCGATAGACGTGTGGTTCAATAGAAGAAAAAAATGGATCAATAAAACTTTAATAAAAGTTTCCTATTTTCATTAAAGCCTATCGGGTAGCTTCCTACTAGAGTCATTACTTACACCCAACCAATCAAAAACACAGACCCAAACACACTTCATCACCAAGCCCTACCCTCTCAGAGCTAAACAGACAGAAATGGGACTTAAACAAGATGTTGCAACAATGAGAGGTGGAAGAAATTGTCCCAAAAATGTTACAGTAGTTCACCAGCGTGGCAACATTGTCATTCTTACAAGTCTAACAAAAAACAAACAACGGTGGTTTGCAAAGTTTTCAAAGAATCAATAAAAACTAAGTCTGATAACACAACCAACTTGTTTTATCATACAGTTATTACATAAAATGTCTAGGGCTGCACTTAAAATATATTTTCTACATTTTTTATATAGTTTTCAATAATTATTAATATTGATCTATATCGTCCAGCCCTAATCTGAGTCATGCCAGCGGGGTCGGTACAAATGGAATCACGGCATGATGAAAACCCTGAAAGAATGACTCACCAGCCCCAGCAAGCAAGGCGATTCTTTGATGGCTCCACAGCATCCCAGGAACCCAACCACCATCATCAGAGCCCCCGCAGCGATCAGAATGTACACTCCTGGAACAAAAATATAAAACATGCATCAAGAACAGAGATTACAGATGAGCAAGAGACTCTGGATGAGCTTCCAGATTAGAAACTACGTCAGGTGTCAGCCGTGAGCGAGAAATTCGTCTGCAATAGAATCTGGCGAATAGCAGCAGCTTTTAGTCAAACATTCAGGTTCCGGATTACCAGGTAGGATTATTTTCTCTGTGAGCTCGTTGTTAAAGTATTCAGTACCCAAACAGCCACCTGCATATGCGTGGGGAGCTGGGTTGGGTTTAGATCCAACAGATCTGTCACATTGTGCTCGTTTGTGTTCTTGTTTTGACAAAATAGCATTAAATTATCTATTAAAATGTTTTCTGCTCACATCCAATATTTTTATGAGACGATTGGTCCTTGACTCATTTATCCTCTACTGTAATGCGAGTTTTGTATTATTTGAGCAACTTGAAGAACCTGCACACCAAAACCTTGCATAAAGCTAGTCTGTTCGTCAACACCACTGATGTTCTGTTACTTTTGATGTTAACACTGGTTAAAACTGCAGGTGGGTTATATGGCCCAAATACAGTATCACAAGGTTTCAGATAATAACCGTAAACCTGACAAATAAAAAAAGACATTTGTTTTTCATTCAGTCACTAATTCTCAAACTCGAGGACTAAACTGGCTGTAAACACATAAGAGCACTGAGATACAGTTGGAGAGAAAGTATTTGGCGTTAAGTGGATTGGAATAACTTACCAGTGTCGCTAAGGTCAATGGCCTCTTTTAGCTTGTTTAGATCTGCAGTGTATGAACATGTTATGCCTACTTGTGGTTGTTTTTGATTTTCTGTTTTTGGTAGAGACTTTGATTGTTCATAGTGCAGTTGTGCTGTGGCAGTATTTTTATCTTTTATTTTTAGTTATTTCTTTTCACTTTTTTGTTGAATGCTCAGTGTTTTAGTATGGTTTTCTTTTTCCTACTTTAGAGACTCTGTTATGTAATTTATTTTTCTGTAGGATAAATGATAATAATAATACATTTTATTTGAAGTGTCTTTCAAAAAAGTCAAGGTCACTGCACAATCAGGGTAAAATAAAACACCAGTAACAGTTACAGTGAATAAGCTATTTTGAACAGATGAGTTTTGCGATTAACCTGAAATTGGTGAAGGCTAAGTCATGTTCCTAAGGTGAGCAGGTAATGAGGGAAGTGATAGGGAAGGGGCTGATCTGCTAAATGCTCGGTATTCCATTGTGACAAGTCGTGCTGGTGGATTAGTTAAGTTAATGGAAGCAGAGGATCTGAGCATGTGAGTGGGTGTAGTGACTCGTAGGAGCTGTGAGGGATAAAAGGGGGCAAGATTATGAATGGCCTTATAGGTAAGGACTACAACTTTGTAGTGGACCCTGAACTTTATTGGCAGCCAGTGAAGCTGCTGAATAACAGGGGTGATGTGATCAGAGTAGAGTGTTTTGGTGATCATACAAGCAGCTGAATTTTGAACCAGTTGAAGTTATGTAGTAACTTCTGGGGCAGACCAAAGAAGTGAGTTGCAATAGTCCAGGCAGGAGGTGACCAAACTGTTGACTAAAATAGCAGTAGAGTGATTTGACAGAAATGGACCCAGGCGGTTAATATTTGGCAGGTGGAAGTAAGCTGCTCAAGTGACACAACTGATGTGGGATCAGAAAGACAACGTGCCGTCCAGAATTACACCAAGGCTTTTTATCTGATTCGAACAGGTAACTGAAGTGTTGTCTATTAATACTGAGAACCTTGATGCCTTCGCTAATATTATTATTAGATTTCCTGCTCATGAGAAGCACCTCGGTTTTACTGGAGTTCAATTGCAAGACGTTAGAAGAGAACCAGGACTTAATCTCAACAAGGCAATCAGTAAGTGAGCTCCATGTGGAAGCCGTGCAGCTGGTGAAGTTGAGATGTATAACTGAGTGTCATCTGTGTAACAATGAAAGTTTATATTCCATTTACAAACAACGACACCCAAAGGGAGCAGAAAAATGACAAACAGCAAGGGGCCAAGGACCAAACCTTGAGGAACCCCAGATACTACATGAGTGGGAGCAGAGGTACATGTGTCCACCTGAATGAACTGAGTTCTGTTGGTAAGGTAGGATTTAAACCAGGTTAATGTGAGAGATACCTAACGCATAACCTTTTCAGTAGGGTGAAGTGACATACTGTGAATTGCAACACTGAGGACAAGGAGAACAATGATTGTGATTAGGCCTGAGTCTAGCTATTAGAAGCCTTTGTAGAAGGTCCCACTAACAGCTTCAGAACCATAAGCTGCAGACCCCTGCTTAAGACGGACTAAGGACAGAGATACATTTGCTACTCTGGTGGTTTCAAGTTTAAATCCCATTGAACTAAAGAAAAAATCTAGGATTCCACGACCATATAAGGGAGTGCACTCAAACATCTCCTGCTGTAAAATGACCCATAAAGTACATCAGTCAGTGTCGTTCTGGCGTGTTTGGATCATCCCACCCATCCAGATGCAGGAAGTCATCATGAAGCAGAAACTCAGGCGAGTCATTCACAGGATGCATCATAATTTCCCATCAAGCTGTCAGTTTACAGGAGATGTTTGCTTATTGTGTCACAGCTGGTTTGAGAGGAGTCACACATCTTTGTGGTAGTGGTAGTGAAAGAGCACATGTCACCCCTCTGTTCATTGAGCTCCACTGGCTACCGCTAGCTCCACGCATCAAATTCAAATTGCTAACACTAGCATACAAAGTCCGAGACGGTACGGCTCCCATCTACCTGAATCCTCTTGCAAAGGCTTACGTCTCGGCCCGGCCGCTCCGGTCATCACAGGATTGTCGGCTAGCAGTGCCTACACCACACTCAGGACAATCCAGACTTTTCTCATGCATCGTTCCACAAATGTGGAATGACCTTCCAAGCACGACCAGAACAGGGGCTTCCTTTTCAATTATCAAGAAACTCCTGAAGACTCTGCTCTTCAGAGAGCATCTTCTTAACTAGCACCTTCCCTGCACCCATCCCCCCTCTCTACTGTCCACTCCTTGTTCCCTCCTCTCCATGACTGATGTCAATGTTGTTGTTGTTATTGTTGTTGTTAGCCTCAAGGGCAAAATGCCGATTATCACTTGTAAGTCGCTTTGAACAAAAGCGTCTGCTAAATACATAAACATAGTTTTAACAGGAAGAGATTTCCAAACCGCAGTCTCAGATGATTTGATGTTTTTATTGGTCTCGTGAGTCTTTCATGTGGATGAATCCTTAAAACGGACAAAGAAACCAAAACCCACCAGCTCTTCACAGATACCAAGGCTGTTATTAAGATGTTTGTCGTTTCAAAGCCGTCCTCCGTTGCCTCGCTGCCCACGTCTCTTATCAGCCTGGTGGAGGCGAAAAACAAGAAGGCGAGTGGAGCCAGTCAGCCTTTCTGTGACGGTTCCACCAAGACCTCAGAAATCTGTGAACAAAGAGTCGGCTGTCCCGCACAGATGAATGACAGCAGTGTGTGGAGGGTTCTGCCGGGCTGGAGGAACCGCCTCGCCGTGGGCCACCGCTGGCCTCAGCTGCCCTTTAAACGCCCAGCTTCTGTGATCAGCTGCTTCAGCTCCAACATGCACCACGTTAAACTCCAGCTGTGCTGCTGGTAGAGTTTTATTGAAACAAAAGGGACAGGGAGGTGAAGGACAACAAGGTCATCTTCAACTTGGTTCAAGTGACCTCATGTTGCTCCACCCACTTTACTTTTTCCAGCTTTCATAACTTTGTAAGAGCATTTCCAGTCCAGCGGCTGCATCTGTGACAGAATCCCTGAAGAATGAACCAAATTTGAAAACCAGTGTTTATACTTCATCTGTTAGTCAGTTCCTGGGAGAATCACTGGTGAAGAGAGCTCCAGACCACCTCTGAATACTTTCCATTTAGGCTGAATACTTTCCATCTAAGCTGTAGCATCTTGGAGCTCTGGAGAAAATCTGGAGGTGAGATCTTTGTTTATGGGAGGATGGCATGCTCATCTGAGCTAGATGAGGGTCCTGGAAGTAGCAGAAAAACTCAGCCTTCAACAGCACAGTGATTTTTCCGGGATCAACAGGAACTTTACACGTTTAATCAGGGCTGACTGATGACAGGAACAAAATCATAATCACGATTACTTTGGTCAAAATTAAATCAGGACTAATACGATCAAACTTTAAAAAATATAAAACCTAAAACATCTAGAGATCACATTTCAGGAGACTGCAGGTATCAGTTCAGATCAGCAGAGGGCAGACTAGAGTCGATAGAGCTGAAAACAGAAAATCTCCTGCAGAAGGTTGGGCGTCCGAGCAGAGAGAGTGAAAGAACAATTCAAGTATTTTTAGGAGCGTTGATGCTTTGAAATACAGCCGCTCACAGAATTACTGGTGGTGTTTTTTTATGAGTCATAGGTTGCTGGTCTTATTAAACCGACATTTAAAAGAATGCCTTTGAACTCGTACTCTGGGTTGGGGGAGGACGGTACGCTAAAATCGGTTCGATGTTTTGAAAAGCTCGGTTCGATAAAATTTCGGAATATTATTATTTTTATTTGTTTAATATCTGAAGCGGCTCCTGTAGTGAGCAGAACCGTCATCACAGGCTGCTGATCTAGCATGATGTCTTTAATTATTTCACAGGTTATTAGCGCCTTAAAAACTCACCTCACACCACCCGGAGTTTCTTCTCTAAAACTCTTATTAAATAACGCGCTTCCTTCGCGCTGTATTTCTGTTGTAGGATGAAAACTTTACATCAGTTATCCCAGGGGAAAAGTTCAGCAGACGTGCTTGTTTACATTTTAGTTGCTGCTAGCTGGCACAGTGTGAGAGAAGGGAGGGAGGAGCAACGCGACGCAACGCTCCGTTCAGCGACAGCCAGCTGGTTTGATCTGCTCTGAAAGGCATTGATCAGAATTTGCAGATCACGTTTTTCAATTACCATCTGAGCTGAAGAATCTGTCTGTTCTAACTAACTTCACCTCTAGTTAAACTGCGACTGAAAAATGGAGGAAACTGTACCCACCTATAGTCATTAGCCACTTAATAATATATCTCTGACCGAGTTATTTGTGTAAGCTGCAGTTTTTATAAGGTCTTCTGTTCCGGCCTTGCCTGGCCTGCCAGGCCGGAAGCACGGTATAGAATTAAACAGAGGACGAGTCTGGCAGGCCAGGCTACTGGCCTTAGTTCAGGACACTACCTATTTTATTTACCATTGTAGATTAATTGCTTGTAATATTGTAAAAGACATTTTGTTTACTTATTTTTATTATTGATGTAAATGAGTAGTTTTTAAAATGCATCTCCTGTTTTGGATTTCAGCTTAGTTATGAGTATCTCTTTATTCTTTGGTCAACTGTTTATGGTTGTATTTAGCGCTACATACGTTATTTACTTGTTGTTGAACTCCATCCAGGGACAGGAGTTGTAAATTAGCACTAGCTATAAACTCTTGATCAGTTCCCTTTTGTACTATGCTGGACAGCCATGTCTCTGTTAAATAAAGAGAATCAAAGTGAAATGAAAAATCCTATTTTGTTAATAAAACTCTTATTATGCTCATAGAATCCCCAATAGACATAACTCAGACAGATTAAACAGCATAACACTATCCTCACAATTTCTACGACAAACCAACCAACTACAAAACAGAAATATGAAACAAGTCAAATTATCGTTTGTGATGCATTTTTAACAGGAAGATTGGTTACAGGAAATAAAAGCTCTAAGGTACAAAACCACTTCCTGTTTCAGCAGATGACTAAAACTACAGCAGGAATCTCATGTCAAGCGGACGAGGTGGGAAAATGTAAACAAGTCTGATTAATTAAATTCTACATTTTCTTTTAGTTCAATCATGAAAACAGTTTGATCCTTCACTAAATCCTGTGCCAGTTCAGATTTGATAAGATCAAGGGCGCCCCCAAGGGGTGGCCACGGGTGGCCATGGCTACCCCTACCAAAAGTTTCTGGAGGTGCCCCTGGATAAGATTCACAGAATTTTGTTTGCATGAAAACAAATCAGGGCTGTAAAACAGATCTGACTTCCTGTAGCTGAAACCTTTTAGCAAATACAAGATCCCTCTCTTACCAGTGAAGAAGACGGAGGGAGAGTCCTCTCCTTCAAACAGTCCTTTAGTCCTGGAGTCGAACCTCAGCCAGAGTCCCACAGCGAGAACTGCAGTACCTGCAAGCTACAACGACAAAAGGAAACCCTTTTACCCTCGCTGCAGGACCGTTAACACACCAACGCTCTCACAGGTTTGAGTTGTTCCAGAGATGGTTCAGTCTCCAACTCTAATCCTGGATGGACCACCTTACCAACCAATACGACGGGTAGAAGTTATAGAAACAAATATTTAAACCGGCAGCTAAATGAGATTAAAGTCAGAATACAAAAATACACTACAACACTTCACTAAAATCTGTTTGTTACAAGTTCCAATGAGGTCACTTCTTCACCAGGCTTAAAGGTTCATCTTTAGGCTGCTAAAGCTGCTTGGTGATGCGGCCCATCACTTTTGGATAATCTGAATTGAACAAATCTTTGACATAGCCGAATGCTGTGTGACCTCCCATTAAAATGACCCAATCAAATCGTAATCCCGTTAGCAAAGATCGCAAAAATGTCAGAGCAAGAGATCAGATGGAAAAAAATAAAAACAGAAAAGTCCGTCTAAACCTCTAGAAGCCCACGGGGTTGATTCATCGTTAAGTACAAAAATGTTTTGGTAGTATTCAGAGTAGGCTACTACTTAATGCACACCATTTCAAATTTTTTCAATGCATTGAATGTCGAAATTTCCCAGGTGTGGGTTAGTAAAGGTTTCTTCTACTCTCTTCTACTTTATGAGATGTTAAAAGCGTCGTGACTCTGGGTTACATTTCATTCAACGTCAGATGTTAGCTTTAGCCAGTTAAGTTCTGGTAAATTAGTTTTATGAATTTGTTTTTAAAGAGCCCAAATCAACTTTTTTTTCTGATAAACTATATAAATGTGTGTCTAATCGTGCTGCAGTCACGTGTAGTCAATAGTTTTGCACTTCAGTGCATTTTAGTTAAAATTTTAATTTTCTGTCTAAAACTGTCAGTGTTGTGCCGTTGTCAGGTAACAACTCTGAACTGCATTTGAATTTAAATCTGCCATCGCTATTGGCTAAGAAGTGCCCTAGAACGTTAGCGGGTACCATATGATGTCACAATGTTGTTGTGAGCCTGTGTGTGTGTGTGTGTGTGTGTGTATTTGTTAGTGGTTCCGCCCTCTCGGTCTGCTAGGCAACGACATTTGTTGCATTTTTCAAACAGGAAGTGGGAGTTGAGTAAGAATTTGGTAGGGGGTGACTTGCTCTTTAAATAAATTTTAAATTTGGGTGTGAATGGGTGAATGTGTTGCAAAACACCTTGGGAGGGATCCAGGACTCTAGAAGGCGCTATATCAAGTACAAGCCATTAAATTTGGCTATAAACTAAAAGCTCAGTGGGCAAAAATCTCACCGTCCAATAATATTAAACACCTGGTCACCATCATGCTAGCAGCTGCTTGAGCTACAGCCAGACAAACCAGTAGGAGTGGATTAGAAGATGCTGTGTCGGCTGTAACAGGTGACTTGGAATAACTTCACCAAACATCCAAAGAAACCAGCTCTACTCGTCACTACCTGGAATAAAAACATGAGATTAAAATGATCTCAGTCACTAAAATGCAAGCGAGAGCCAGAATTTCAGGTTGCTGATGTTAGACTTTGAACTGGAAAAGTCAAAACAAATAAAGAGAAAAAGCAATGAACATGCAGCCGACTGGAACAACAGGTCATCAACGTTTTCAACCCGTTGCTGTCACCTTATGGAGACCGAATTATCTCCTTTTCTGTTAAAACAAACAAACAAACAGCGTTTCCTGGACTCTGAGTCACTCAGTGTTTCGTTAACCTCCCATCCTTGACAGGCTTACATCATCAGCATTGCTCAACAGCTGGATGTGGACTCAACCAGACAGGAGAACTCCTGCTGCTGTGGTTCAGTGATCCTGAATCTGGTTACAGCCAAGCCCCCACAATGGGCTCAAAAATTGAGGCCAACCCGGAAGTACCAAAAATTGCAGTTCCACCCTCATCCACTAGGGGCTGGTGTCAGAAGCGAGCAAATCCTCATTGACTCCCATGTTAAAAATACCAATTTCACAGCAGAAATAAACATGTTTACAGCCTGGTACCAAAACATGTTTTTTGTTTAAATGATCTAGTTTACACTCATGACAACTCTGAGGGGGTGAATTTTTTTCTCACTCTTCTGTTTAAGTGTATTAAAAGCCAAAAATTAGGGGCGACAGTGGCACAGGAGTTAAGTGCTCGCCCCGTAATCGTAAGGTTGCAGGTTCGAGCCCAGCTCAGTCTGTCGCTGTCATTGTGTCCTTGGGCAAGACACTTAACCCACATTGCCTGCTGGTGGTGGCCGGAGGGACAGGTGGCGCCTGTGCTCGGCAGCCTCGCCTCTGTCAGTGCACCCCAGGGCAGCTGTGGCTACATTGTAGTTCATCCCCACCAGTGTGTGAATGTGTGTGTGAATGGGTGAATGACTGACTGTGTTGTAAAGCACCTTGGGGGGTTCCAGGACTCTAGAAGGCGCTCCGGGGAAAGGCTTCAGTAGAGCCTCGGTCTGGCTTGGAAACTGTTCCGGCATTTTGAGTCTCTGTGTGTGTGCATTCTTTTTGGATATTATTTGTGCAATTGTTGGACAAAATGACTTGCTGTGGCATTAATTGCACTAATAGAGCGTCCAAGGAGTCTCCACTTAATTTTTTTCGGTAAGTAAAATTATATTTATGTATTTTAGGTCACTGCCGAGCCGAGCTTAGATTTTAACATGTACTGTTTAACCATGACATTTAAATGTAATAGGGTAAAACCCAGTGCATTTAACATAATGCTGCACTTTAGAAAATGGGTTGAAATATAACATGTTGGTGGAGCTGGGTTCCCACTATCGGCTTGTGGAGCTCTTCTCCCCTCCCCGCAACTCGGCGCATCTTTGTCTTATCGCGGCTTCTGTCTGCAGCGCGGGCTGCCAGCTTGTGGAGCTCTGGGTTGGAAACCTTTCCACCCGGTTCTTCTCAGCGGCAGCTCTGCACATCTCAGATGGCAGCGGCGCTTGTCTGCTGTGCGGCTGCCGGCTTGTGGAGGTCTCGGAGACCTCTGTGTTCCACCCGGTTTTACCCAGCGGTCAGCCCGGCTTATCTCTGACTCAGAAGCTCTGGTGTTGTGCACAGTTAACTCCGGTTGTAGCTAGGTAGCTACCTCTGTTAGCTTAGCTCCCACCTCCGCATTAGCTTTGGGTTAGCTTCAGGTTAGCTTGTAGCTAGTTCGACTGGGTGTTGTCAGTTGATCCCAGCCTTACAGCCCCACCCTCAGCTCCATCTCTCTTCCCTTTTATGGAATTGTCTGGGCTTGACGGAACCTGTGACACAGTCAAAATGGCGGTGGTGGCCACCTCCCATTTAGCCTCAAAAACGTGTTATTGGAGCCTATGGAAATGAATTGTCCAGTATTTATATGTCGATGGTTACAGCTAGGCTGTGAAACAGGAGGGAGAAGTGGGGAAACCAGCCAAATAGTTGTTATGAGATACGCTTGTTCAGGTTTAGTGAAGACTACAAACACTGAGCTGCAACACCGGTCAGCTCCTGGATTTCTGTTGTTAGAGGTTTAAATGTATCAGGTAAGGATACGAATTTTACTTCTAAAGGTGTGGAACACTCGTTTAATCAATACATTTGCAGTGGTCTCTACTAGGAATACATTCAATGACTACGTTTACATGCAGCCAATATCTGGGTTATGATCGGGTTAAGGTCGGTATTCGGGTTTCTGAGTTGATCAGAATAACCCGTTTACAAGCATAAATAGAAAGAGTTACCCCTAACTTGCATAACCCGATGTAAATGCGGACGTTGGGCTAGCGTCAGGATGTATGGACTACGTCCAGACGCAATATGCGTAATTTCCGGTTCTTCTCGTTCCGGTATCCGTGAAAACAACAAAATGTTTCCCAGTTCGGAAGAGATAGCGACCGCGTTTGTTTGCGCTTTAGTTTCCTCGTCACTCTGAAAGTGTGGTGCTGTGCCGCGACTCGCCATGTTGCTCCCAACGTGTTTACTTCCGGAGTTCTGGTGCATACAAGACGTCTCACTACTCAAAAGACCAAGATTCCTTGCGAACAGAGCACGCGCAGAACACACGCTTTGATGGGGATATCCCGATATGCGTTTACACGACCAAACATTCGGGTTAGAAAAGGGTTACCCCAGGTGTTGTAACCGGGTTTTTAAAAACCCGGTTATGAGCATATCCAGGTTTCTGGCGGTGTTTACACGGACCTGCGGAACCAGGTTATTGTGAATATTCGGGTTTTAAAAGGGCTACTGGCTGCATGTAAACGCACTGACTATGTATATTGCGCCAAATCACAAACATTCCAATACAGTTCAGTAAAAAGTTTCCTATAAAAGGAACCCAGCCGATTGCATCGAGTCACTGACTAGTGTCAGAGTCTTTACAGCCCCCCCCCCCCCCCACACACACACACACATGCAGAATAGTGTTTTGATGGCTACATTGTGATTTCTGTCCCAGGGCAGCTGTGGCTACAGTCAGTGTAGCTCATCACCACCTGGGTGTGAATGTATGTGTGCATGGGTGAATGAGTGATTGTGTTGTAAAGCACCTTGGGGGGTTCCAGGACTCTAGAAAAAAAAACCACGGCTAACCAGTAGGTCGAATCTTTGGTATCTTTGAAAATCTGTCAATAAAAACTGAAACGCCTTATTTGGCTTTCAAGTAAACATAGTAAATCATTTTTCCTGACAAAGTTTAAAAGTTTGATATCATGAGGAGAATCAGTTTGTGAATTTAAAATTCAAACAAACAAAACTCTAACTGAATGATCACTGTTCCGCTTTAACGTGTAAGTAAATCCTTAAAGTGCTATTTGTCAGTCTGAGCCAGAGCAAAGTCATCGTAACCAAACAGCTAAATGAGCTGTTTCGCCTGCAAGTAGATTATTTCCTACAGGCAACAAGAACGACTGATTACCTCCCTGTTAAACTCCACATCAGGCATGAGAAAGTCAATAGACCCAAATCCTTCTTGCCTCAGATGTTGCTGGAAAGCAAATATTCTGAACCGCACCCAACAATCAGTCTTCCTGACGTGATGGCAGCTGGATTAGGAACGAGGCAAATGGTTTTTAAAGCCTGACAAGGAAGTGACACTAAATCAACATTTCACACAAAAACGCAGAAACCTCTCAGCTGTCCAGCAGCAAGAAAAACATGTTTTTCCAAATCTCTAGGATGACCACAGAGAAACAACACGGTCCGCCCTAATCACGAAAACACAAACGAGATGAACCGAAACCGAGTCCCTGTGTCCATGAACAATACAGGTCCGCTAGAGAGGACACGGCGGGACGTCTTTAGCGGACAACGTCAGCTTGTTAACCACAAAGACCCTCAGCAGAAACATTAACGGAACAAAAAGTGTGAAATCTGAGCGGTTAGACATGATTCAAACAGATTCATTCCTTTGTTAGGAAACAATTCAGCCCCAGAGACCTAAGATTAACCAAACCACATCCCAGCAGTGGTTCTGAAGGCTAATCTGCCATTATAATCTCTATGATACAAGGTGGCGGGGCGGCTGAATCAGAAAGCAACACCTTCATGTGAGATCAGTCTGCATCTGAAAGCTACTAAACCACTAAACGGTCACAGTAAAGAAATAAATCCTAAAGTTTAAACATTTTTTAGACTTAGGCAAGAGTGCCCAAAGTGTGGCCTTCAAAATGATTTTCAACCAGTTTGATTCAAGACCAGGAGAATGTTCTCCCATCAGCACATTCGGTAGATTCAGAAAGGTAAAAAGGAAGTTTTTTTTTTTGCAAATCTGAAGTATCCTAAGCTCATCCTCATATTTAGGTCCGGTCCAACCCAAGCCCGCATAATTCAGGTCTGGATATGAAGCAAAACAGGAAGCGACAAATTGTAGTTCCACCCTCATCCACTAGGGGCTGGTGTCAGAAGCGAGCAAATCCTCATTGACTTCCATGTTAAAAATACCAATTTCACAGCAGAAATAAACATGTTTACAGCCTGGTTGAAATACAACATGTTGGTGGAGCTGGGTTCTGACTATCAGTACGGTCCCCTCCCCTCAGCGGCAGCTCGGCGCATCTCTGACTGCAGCGGCGCCTGTCTGCTGCGCGGCTGCCGGCTTGTGGAGCTGTCGGATGGAAACCGATGTGAAAAACATGAGCTCCGAATAAAACAAACATCTTAAATATTATTGGAAGTTTAGGATTTTTTTAATGTTTTATTATTTTCTGCATTAAACAGAATTTGAGTCAGGCTCAAACATGTCTGAAATGAGACCTCTGGGTTCAAACTAAAGAAAGTAGTCAAACCTACCATTTGGTGTTATTTCTTACACCCTTGAACTGCGGCATGAATGTCTAAACTCTTAAGCTGCTCAAAGACATTAAAAACTAACACATGAACCCATTATGGCTTTTTTAACCTAAACTAAAGGAAATAGTTGGACATGTCCTCTAGGTTTTCAGTATTTTTTAGCATCTGCAGGGTGCGTTTTCCCCACAGCCTCAGATGTGAGGAGGAAACGGATTTTTTTTACTTGGTTAAATCTTCATACATGTTTAAAATGTTTGGCACATTGTCCTAGGGACGGTTGTGACTGACGGGGATGGCGTGTTGTGTCAGATACATTTTATTCAAAAAGCAAATATCTGATGTAATCTTTTATGGATGAAAAAAAATCCTAATGAAATACGGTAACCGTGATGCGTCGAGACATCAAGTCATGAGACTAGTGACGTTTCACACCTCTAACATATACGAGACCTGAGAATCAACATTTATTCACCCCGTAACGCTCCTGTGACAACATATCTATCCAGCTGCTGTGGAAGCTCTTCCCCACCGAGCTACGGTGTTTTACGGTAAAAGCGTTTGTCCAACAGTCTGTTATTGATACGGATAGGAAACTCATTCAACAGCATTTTGATTACAAAGCTAATCATAAGACAGCAGCTACAACAGGTTAGATGAGTTTTCTGTTTCATATTTTTATTAAAGTATACAAAATTACAAGAAAGAATATACATTTGTTTTTGTCGTGAACATATACAGCCTTGTTTTTACATTTTGTCATAAAGGATACGAGAAATAAGAGGAAAAAGAGAAAAATTATATAAAAAAGGAAAATAGAAGATAAATAAAATAGATATATAATCGCAAAAAGTATATATATTAAAAAAAACAAAATAGAGTCCCTTATA
This sequence comes from Nothobranchius furzeri, assembly GCF_043380555.1. NCBI lineage: Eukaryota > Metazoa > Chordata > Actinopteri > Cyprinodontiformes > Nothobranchiidae > Nothobranchius > Nothobranchius furzeri. Next base: position 38,375,833 of record NC_091741.1, on the reverse strand, counting down.
AGCCTGACAAAATGTTTTAATAAATTGAATTAAAAACTTTGGGCATATCTCCATACCAAATCTTACTACATATACAACGTGGTCGGTAACTGCACAGCGAAGTTGGGACATAGAAACAGAACATTAATGAAATAAATTGGTAATTAAGTCAAATAGAAATGGAGAGAAAGAGAGCGAGTCAAGGAAAAGGAGTAGGACCTGGCTGCAGACATCAGCTGGTGTGTCGAGAGCAAGATGGCGTGTCATTACTTTTACCGGAAAATCGACGAGCGAAAGACCTCGGCAGGAAGTTGGTCTTTTTTTGGCGGCCGCTACGTTGTTTTTGTTTCAACCATACTCGGCGGATTTCAATTGAGGAAAGGTAAGGATAAGGATGATAGATAAAGAAAGATAAGGATGAAATTAACTAATTGTTGCAACCGTTCTTAGTTCTTAAATGTAGGCACTGTAGCGTTTAAAGCTTTACCAGAGAATTATTGCAAAGGCACCGTGTTTCATAGCTAATTGTATCAATATTAACACGCAGTCTTAAAATGAATGCAGGGAGTTCACAAGCTAACACAAAAGCTACATCAATAAAGCTATCAGCAATTGTAGCTTAGCTTTAACTTAGCTATTTGATTTTTCTGGTCTCCCTGTTTGTTAAAACAGTTAAAGTAATAATTTTAACTTTATATATAAATTAGATATGATATAAAGACCACGATTTCTAATACTGACTTGACTGAAACGTTATTAATACCCTTTTTTAATTAAAAAGCGTAGATTTTCAGAGATTTGTAAGTGGTTTCAATCACTAGTTTTCATACAAGGCTAAAGTTAGCTTCCGATTCGGGAAATGGCTAAAGGGCTAATACACCCAATTTTTCTCTACTCTGACCATTTTTATTCTGCTCTAGCTCAAAACCTACAATACATACACTCTTCAAACCTGTTTTAGATTATTCTGGGCTCGTAGGAATGCATAAAACATAGTTTGTGATTTGTGAAACCTTCCTCTGATTTGTGAAACTTCAAAAAGACAGATTTATGAATTTATTTTTCAGCATCTGGCCCACACTGGAACTGGTCCTGTGCACCCAGAAATAAAATGCATTTTCTGGACAAGCTTAGCTTTCAATATCTCTAAATATTTTTCAGTTATTGTGTGTGGTGTGCTGGGTCATTCTACTGTGGTTGCACAAATCAGGTGTCCTGCAACAGGTACAATAACTTTGAAATAGTAGCCGCTTCTCTAATTAATGCCGCCCTCCTTCTGATTGTGTTTCAGAATAATCCTATCCTTATAAAAAATAGATATTTTTGACTGACTGCTTTGATCGGGTTTGGTTTATATTAATATTACCGGATTTAAGCACATGTAGCTGCAAATCATTCAGGAGTTACAGGCCTTAAATATAGATCTAAAATGAATATCGGACTTCTTCAAGTGACACTGACAAAACTCCTTACATGTGCTTGTATTCTTCATTTGCCAATAAGATGTATTTTTATCTAAATTACAGGACAATCGAGGCTTTGAAAAATGGAACCCAGGCAGTGATTTCAGATGGTGAAGTCAAGGTAATGTTTAATTATAATAAATTAAGACTCTAAAATTGGACATAGGATAATGCAATCTCTTGTTATCTGTGGTAATGTTGCTTATTTTTAACTCTTGTCTCTACTCAGACTGTGTATAAGGATCTCTGCAGCGGTGGAGTGAAGTCTGGCCGCATGTATCTGTGGCACAATCCAGGTGTCTCGCTTAAATTAAAGCAAAGACTAAAGCCACTGATGTTCCACTTTGCTGATGCACAGGTAAATGTATACTGACTTACAATAAGCTGCATCACATTTATTTATGTGGATGCGTGGTCAGTGGGCCACCTGAGTCCGTTGTCTAATGCTGAGAGGAACGTTTTGTTCATTTTTATGTTAACGTGTTTTATAGGTTGACGAGCTGACGGAGCGGATTGGTTCATGCTCAGGAATAGATAAACTAATAAAGAAGAGAGTTCCAGTTTCTGGACTTAGTGTTTGATGTCCTTGTTCCAGAGGTACAACGCAGTCTTCAGCAGTGATTGGTATAAAAGTTACTTTTCGAAAACATTTGACAGTGTATGAAGTAATCCTTAACAGAGTTTGGTGTCAGGAGAATCTCGTCTCTGCTTTTTGCGGATGATGTGGTCCTCCTAGCTTCACCCAGCTCTGACCTTCAGCTCTTGCTGGGTAGGGTCGCGGCCGAGTGTGAAGCGGCTGGGATGAGGATCAGCACCTCCAAATCCATGGTTCTCGACCGGAAAAGGGTGGCTTGCCAACTCCGGGTCGGGGGAGAGGCCCTACCTCAAGTGGAGGAGTTTAAGTATCTCGGGGTCTTGTTCACGAGTGAGGGTAGGAGGGATCGGGAGATCGACAGGCGGATGGTTCAGCGTCTGCAGTGATGCGGACGCTGAGCCGATCTGTCGTGGTGAAGAGGGAGCTGAGCCGGAAAGCCAGGCTCTCGATTTACCGGTCGATCTACGTCCCAATCCTCACCTATGGTCATGAGCTTTGGGTAACGACCGAAAGAACGAGATCGCGGATACAAGTGGCTGAAATGAGTTTCCTCCGTAGGGTGGCCGGGCTCAGCCTTAGAGATAGGGTGAGGAGCTCGGACATCCGGGAGGGACTCGGAGTAGAACCGCTGCTCCTCCGGATCGAAAGGAGTCAGTTGAGGTGGTTTGGGCATCTGGTCAGGATGCCTCCGGGACGCCTCCCCGGGGAGGTGTTTCGGGCATGTCCTGCCGGCAGAAGGCCCCCGGGTCGACCCAGGACACTTTGGAGAGGTTACATCTCCAATCTGGTCCGGGAACGCCTTGGGGTCCTGCCGGAGGAGCTGGTGGAGGTGGCCGGGGAGAGGACGGTCTGGAGCTCCCTAGTTGGGATGCTGCCCCCGTGACCCGGACCCGGACAAGCGGAGGAAGACGACGACGTTGAAGTAATCCTGCATGTTTTTCAGGTAACAATAAAAGTGTTGGAAAAATGGGAGGGGATGAATCGATATGCAGCTGAGAAAGCCATGCTTCAGCAAATTCATTTGTACCCAAAATAAAATGGTTGTGAAATTAAGTGTTTCTTTGGTTTTATTGTCTTTCACTCAAAATAAATACCAACTAGCTAAATAGTTATCAGCTGTAGTAGTTAAATTCTGTTGCAATGAGCTGCTGTGATACACAATAGGACAGTGTTATGGATATTTAGTAATTAATTTTTGTTGCTGGTGAGAGAGGAGTGTTGCTGAAATGTTTTTCACTGCTTCTGGGAGTCCTGTACTTTAGCAACTGGTGTAGGTCAAAAGTTCATCTTGGGCTTAACAATAAAACTGAATATTTAGCCAGTACTATTGTGTTTGCACATTTTGAAAAGTCTTAGTTTTAACGTGTTCTCATTTTATCCATATGTTTTTTTAATTCACTTTACAGCCTTTTATTGTGTGTGTGTATATATACATATATGTGTGTGTGTGTGTGTGTGTATATATATGTATATGTATGTATGTATGTGCTACTGTCATAAAAATTCCCTGTCTGAAGAACAAAGGGATTTAATCAATTTTCATGCAACGCAGGTAACAACGTTACTTAAGTTTGCAAGTCCAGATCTGAAGAGAAAAAAAAAATCCGAAATAAAAAGCTTTTTCCGGTAAGTTTTGTTTTTTTAAAAACTACTTCCAGTGAAAGTAATGACTTCTGGTTAAGGTAATGACCCACCGTGTAATTTTTCTCTTAAATGTGTACAAATCGAAGAGAAAAGCGACACGTTTTGACAAATCCAAACTACTTTTGTGCTTTGTCAATAAAGCGTATTCAAGAAAAAAAACTACTTCCGGCAAAGGCAATGAGTTCCGGCGAAGGTAATGACACTTGTTTTTCCGGATACGTCATTTCCTGTCACGGCAAAGACGCCAGCTGATGTCTGCAGCCAGATGCTCTTGAGGAAAAGAGGGGTATCAGGAGGAAGTTGGAGGGGGGGGGGTGTCAAATGATGTCGAAAAAAATCAATGAATGGCTGCCGTTTTCTGTAAAATTTGTTCAGACTGCTTTCTAGAATACTGTATTTTTTCGACTTTTAAGGTTAGATGAGTTTTAAACCTTTTCAATGTCACTAATCAGAACAACTACATCCCAGAATGAACGAATTCTTAACCCTGAATGATGAGCTCTCTGCCTGTGACATTTATGCGTCAATAGTATTTGCAGCATAAACAATTGACGTGAGAAGATGTGGTAAATAACTTTTACACACAAACCCCAAAATGGCTGCTATTATATCTTTATTATTCATCTTTTCTGTCCAAAATATGACGACGACACATTTTTAACCAGATTTAATAACTCTTGAGATTTTATGTTCATGTTTTTTTGAGGATCGAGTCGTCGACCGGACAGAAGGACAATCAGGCTCGTGGGAAATCTTTCAGGTTATTTTACCGAATAAGAAAAGCCTCTCTAATGTTTTTGTTGTTCAAACTCTGGTTTGATTTAGTTCTCTCAGGGATGAATGAGGTGCTATTCCACAACGACGACACAGAACAGTCAAAACAGTGATTAGGGTCCAGAGCAGGTGTGATTTCTGGATTCAAACAGGTAATTACAGCAACAACACACCAGCTAATGAGCTAATCTGTGTGAACTACAAATACCAGTTATTAGATGTTTACTTTAAAGCTACAGACTGTTTTTCCATTCAGAACAGGTTGATAAGTGACTTTGGCCGTCACTGGGCTTAAGTGGTTGAATTTATTTGTAAACCATTTTCTTGAGCCAGTATGTGCTAAAATTACCCTTTACAGGGTTAGTGCAAGGCCACCCAGCCCTCATCGCCCCCTGTAACCAGAGTCTTCCACTTGCGGCTTCAGCCGGAGGGACCGTTCTGTTGGGAGATGACATACCTGGCGCTGCAGTCTAGTTCCAGCACTAAAGAAGGCTGAGGAGACGTTTCAGTTTTCAGATTAGGGTGTTAAAAATACGAATGCACAGCGAGGAAGTAGGTTTTGCTTTTGCTTCTACAAACAGACACTAGGGGGTGCTCAAAGCAAGCCAAAACCACCTAGTTTACCTTTAAAATGCTTTCTAGGGTTAAAAGTAATTTAAAAGTGTCTTTATACCCTTTGCAAAATCATAAGTGTCGCATTAGATTATGGACAAGGACTCATTCCATCGTGTGTCGCATCAAGTTCAAATATCTGAGACAGAAACATATTTTGGACTATGATGCTGTGGAAAAGTAGAAGCTCAGGGAAATGTGGCGTCCCTGCTGTCATCAGTACGGCTGCGCTTGTCTCCTGGACAAACAAGTACGATAGTCCTGCACCGAGCCTGACCTCCATGCTGGCAAAATCGTTAGGTTTGGACATCAAAGAGACACCATAGTCCAGGGGTCACCAACCTTTGGGAAGCTGAGAGCTACTTCACAGGTTTTGAGCCATCCAAAAAGCCAACAGTATGATGCACAATGTTTTTTACAGACACAGTACCGACCTTTGAACCTGAATACATCAGAGCTAAACTCAACTTCATGCATAATAAACATATTTTAATAAATATATATTTTTACAATATCGTAATTTTAAAAATCCATCTCAATGCAAGTGATTTTATATTTTCTCAGGGATAACTTGAACTAACTTTACAACAGGCCTGCAGGCAGCAGACTGGTGACCCCTAACAGTTGATAAGTTGCTCCATTGTTCATGCTCAATAATCCAGCTGGAGGATCCTGGCCAATCAGTGAGCCGGGTTTTCTTCTTGTTCTGTTCTTTCACCGTCAGTTGCCGCCACACTTTGGACCAGTTGAAAGCAAGAGACGGAGTAAGGCCTCATTTTCACTGACCTTTTTGGCATGGATCGGGGAGGGTCAGCTCGCCCATTTTTCTGTCCCCATTGCAAAACTGGTCAAGACAACCGACCCGGACCGTGTCAGTCACAGGACTTTTTTGGCCCCCTTCTGTTGTAGGTCCAGAAATCTGGAGCGGTCACAGTCCACTGACTGAGGGACAGAAAAACATCACTACTTGCAACAAAGCAAAATCTGAAATGCTCTCCTAAAATTGCAGACCCATACCAGAACACACGGGTCCACAAAGCCCGCTGCGCTCCGAACCCTACAGATGGATCTGACTGAGGCTAAAAGATCCAAGCCAAAAAACAAGAAGTTGCAGTATTTTCATTCAGCTGTTTCCATTATACATCTTGCCATTAGGTTCTGTCTTCACCAAACATATCACCTTCCACTGCTTTGCAGATGATCTTCAGGTCTATCTTCCTCTCATCCCCACTTCTGTTGCCTCCTTAATGGACTGCTTAACGGATGTGAAACGGAGGATGGCAATCTATTTTATTATATTGAACAAAATCAACACTGAGATTTTAGTCTTCGGCAGACAAGACCTTGTGGTTGGAGCTGTGAGTCCTCTTGGTCCCTTATCTGCATTCGTGAAGCCCGACATAAAAACCTTGGTTCTCTATTGATGGTTCCTTTAAATTTGATGGACAGGTGAGTGCAGTGGTCCAGTCTGGCTTCTATCACTTAAGGCAACTGGCAAGGGTTAAAAATATCTACCAGCAACCATTTTGGACCAAGTAATCCATATGTTTAGCTCTTGTCAGCTGGACTACTACAACTCCCTCTGTTATGGCCCAGAACATTCCACCGATCGTCTGTAGTTGGTCCAAAATGCAGCAGCTCGTTTGCCAACAGGCACAAGGAAGCATGACCATATAACTCTGGTGCTTGCTTCCCTTCACTGGCTTCCCGTTCAGTTTAGGATTCGATTTAAACTACTGCTTTTAGTTATTAAATCTCCCTCTGGCCTTGCTCCACCCTATTAATGATTTACTCACCTACACTCCCGCCAGGAGTCTGAGGTCCTGTTCTCAGTTACTATTAGTGTTCCCGTGGTGGTAGAGCCTTTTCAGTGGCTGGCCCTAGAGCTGGGGATCCCTCAAAGCATGGAGCAGTTTAAGTCAAAACTAAAAACTTGTTTGACTTGGCTTTTAGAAATAGTTGAGTTGTGTATCTATTCTCTTTTATCTGGTTTGTCGTCATTTTTATTGTTCACATCTTGTCTTATTTTAAACTCGTCTCTCATTGTTTACTCTCATCCTTTTATTCATGGTTTTTATGGGTTGGTGAGCAACAGCAGATTGTAGGTGCTATATAAATAAAGTTGACCTTGACCTTGCAGTAGTCCAATCTGCCACTAGCAAACATATGGATAACTTGCTCAACAGCATTTGCAGTAAGGTAAAGTTCTACAGTTGCTAGTTGTCTAAGATGATGCACCCCCAGCAGGTCCCTGAGGTCCAGTGACCAAAGCCTACTGGTTGTGCAGCACCAGGCTAAAGACCAAAGGTGACAGATCATTTGCTGCTGTGTCCCCCAGACTCTGGACCTCTCCCCCCCTCAGCCTGAGATCAGCAGACTCAGTGGTCTCCTTTAAACTCACCTGTTCAGGTTTGGTGGGACCTTCTACAGATTCTTCATCACTACCTTCTGTTCATGCCGAGTTTTTATGTCCTGGGATCCTTTTCCTATTTGATTTTTTTTTCCTTAAAAAATTTTTCAATTCTTCCATTTTTTATTAATATATATATATATATATTATTTGTACTTGTGAAGCGCCAGCTGATTCTTATCTTGAGAGGTGCCGTTTCCTCCTCTTTTGTCCAGTTTAGATAGTTTAACAGATCCGTCAATGATGGACACTGGAGATGTGTGGAAAGACAAGATTTTTTTGGGCCATCCGCTGTTTGACGCCCCTCAAACCAAACCTAGGTGTTCTGCACTCCCCGCCCACCTGAACCGTTTCCACTGGACTAACAAACTAGAAGCACCCTAAAAACAGAAACACGCCACATCGAGCCGTTATCTCAGTATTTCAAGCAGCTGCTTCCAGCAGAAATACTCCATCGTTACGATTTAAAAGTGAAACTCCACACGATTAAAGAAAAGCAAAAGAGATTAAACTCAGCACGTCTTATCCCAAATCTAACAAAAAAAAAGACAGTCACATCTTAGATTCTCATGCTGTTAAGTTGCTGAAAACAACAAGTCTGATGATCAGAGCACCTGCTCAGAACACACACACACACTTAACCAGTTTGTGCCTGAATCACGGCTGACGTTTTGCAGTTCCTACGTACCCAGAACAGGAAGTTGAAGACAAACATGGCATACTTGAGGCATTCCATTCCCTTCATGGCTGTAGGATCAGGATTTAAGTCCTTCAGAAGAAAACGTTTGGCTCAGTGAGGAAAAGAAAAGAACGAAACAGGAAGAGCTGGCTGCAGGCTGGTTTTCCTTTGCATGTGTGTGAGCCACACCCTTTGTTCCTCACCTGTCTGCAGGCAGTAAGGTAAGGGGGAGGAGCCGTGAGGGAGGAGCCAGTAGATGTTTGCTTCAGTGGTTTTCAAACACAAACCTTGTGCAGCAGGCACAACCAATTAGCTGTACAGATGAGCCCAAAAGCAGCTGGATTTTGACATTTATTCAGAAAAATACAGAAAAACACTGAATGATAAATGACCCACACGTGTAAATCATCTTTCAGAGTCAGAGGACTCCAAAGCGCTTTACACTAGAGATCATCGTTTCTACATGAGCCGACCCAGGAAAACGTTGTATACAGACAAAATAAAAAATATATCTTTTATTCTGTGCTGAACCATTATGATACTTATCTTGATATAGTTTCATATTAATGTTCCAGTTTTAAGCGAGGATCTGTTTTAAAAAATCTGCCTACAACCTCTGATTTTATTGAACTGTTTCTCTCTTCGTTTTTTTTTCTTGTTTGGGTTTTATTATTGTTTTATTGTATTTTATTAAGTGTTTTCTGTCAAGTGACCTTGGGTGTTCTGAAAGGCGCTTTTAAATAAAATGTATTATTATTATAAAAAAACTAACTGTCCTCGCTGTCCAGCACATGTTCGGGTCCTATAGATTCATTTTGATCCTTGTTGAGTTTCTCCATCTTTACTGCGTCTGAAACACGTCTGTTATGACATTGTAAAATGATTTTCCTCCGAAAAAGAGCTTAAAAGTAATTCCACAATCAAAAATCCCAAATTTCATGATTATTGATCGTTTAAACAAAAAGAGTTTAAAGTTCAACGTAGCCTTAAACAACGGCCTTGTTCGAGTTGAGCAGCGCCTCACCTGGAAAGCAGACGAGAGCAGACGGACGCAGCAGGGGGAGTGGCTAAAAGCCGGCGTCTAATGGGCTCGACACACGGGAGGCGACATCGCCTCTCCTCCATTCATTTTCAATGAGACATGTGCGACAAAGCGATAATCGCGGGTCTCCCTCCTACCAAGCGAAATGCGAAAAACGTGCGTGTGAAATTTAGAGCTCGTGCACGTGTCGTGCACAGGCGACCCAGCGACGCGATCCCAGAAAGTTGAAACATTTTCAACTTTTCATCGCTGTCGCTCGGACGAGGACCAATCAACGGAGGTTTCATTCACTGACCAATGAGCGGACAGGATGCTCCGCACTTCTCCGAGCAAACATGGAGGAGAAGTTGATTATTATTATGTTTTATAGTAAAATCACAAGTAAGATTTCACATAACTCTAGCAGCACCTTGTGAAACATCATATCTACCGCTTTTTTAACTCTGAACCGCTTAAATAACCTTAATTCCCTCCAACCTGACACAGCCAAACAAAACAACGGAAGTTTCGATTTCGCCATGGAACAGAACGCGTAGACGGCTTTGCCGCTGGCCGCTGGCGCGGGTCGCCTCCCGTGTGTCAGGTAATAAAAGCGACAGCGACAAATTTCGCTGATCGCGGTCGTTTGTCGCCTCCCGTGTGTCGAGCCCTTAAGTCGGACACAATTCCCTACATGTGTAGCTGGCGGGTGATGACGGATGTTTAATTTTTTATTTTAATTCTGTTGCCTGTTAGCAACCGAAACACATCCTCACGTGCTTGTGGATAAAATAGAATGCATATGGAGACCTGACTGTAATAATAAGTAAAGGTTATCAGCTGTAGGTTTAGTGTGCTCATAGGAAACGTGACAAAAGAACACAAATCACATTTCTCTTTATGGCCTCTATAGTTGTCATCATCAGCATCACATGATTTACAGAATACACGTGACCAACTAACATTTCATGTTCTACCACCGGATGTTCGGATCAAAATGGGAACCAATCAGATCTTAGATCAAGTGAGAGCCAGGCGTTTCCCGTCATTCCCTAGGTTTTGCAGCCGGTGGAGAGCAACTGCAGCGCCTTGCTCTAAAATCTGCGGCCACCTTGATCTCACGAGGTTATCGTTGCCTACGTATGCATGACGTCAGAGCAAGTCGGCGTCAATTCAGACACAAATCTAACCGGCATGCACTGCTCACCGATCACCGGTGATCTAATCTGCTCAGAACTGGCTCATCTCAAACACGGCCAACTACACACATGCACAGCCTATGTGGGCGTGTCCCTTCAGGTGTCTCAACAGCCAGTCATCTGTCTCCATTTGGTCCAGCCATCTGCATCCTCCACCCACACACCAACTAACTTCATGTCCCCTAGTTGGTCTTCCTCTCAGCCTCCTGCCTGGTTGCTCCATCCTCACCATCCTTCATCACTGTTTCTCCTCTGGACATGTCCAACCCATCTGGACATATCCTCTCTGACTTTACCTCCTAAACATCTAACCGACCGTTCCACTTGTGTCCCTCTCCTTTACACACATGTATCTGTGACCAAACTTCATCCCTCTCTTTTCCAGTAAACACCTCCACCTCTCCAGCTGTTCTTGGACCGTATAACTGCAGCCTCACCCCCACAGTAATCCAGCTGCTCCCGGGCTCATTCAGGCGGGGACTCTTATTGCTATCTATACTGTCTTGCTTGTCACATTTTTAATCCTTTCCCAGCAAACATTCGGACGTTTAATCAACGTTGAAAAGACATCGGGCCAGCACGTCCCATCATGGTTGAAAAATAGTTCCAAAATGAAAGTTGAAACGACGTCTTATCTGGACGTGAATTACATGTAACAATTATACCAACACATTCTCACACCCAAAGCTTCAAAATATGATGCGTGTGACCAAGCCTCAATATGTGACAATTCGGGACGCCCCAGCGCGTCAGGAGACGACGATCGGGGACGGTCAGGGACACGTGGCTCCGCTGGCGTCAGTGTTAGACGCGCGCGGTCACACGGACATTGCTCGACTATTTAACCTTCCCCTCACCCCAATCCTAACCTTAAGGTCCGTAACTGTGAACTTAAGGTTAGGATTGTGGTGAGAGGAAGGTTAAGTAGTTCACAAGTCATTCTAATGTCCGTCTCACCACCGGCGTCGGATACCATCACTCTGGGATGGTGCGTCATCAGTGTGTCTGTGATCGTCGTCTCCTGACGCGCTGGGGCATCCTGAATCATCATGTATTGAGGCTTGGTCACACGCATCATATTTTGACGCTTTGGGTGTGAGAATGTGTTGATTATACATGTAACTACAAATCTGTGTGGATTTTTAGGAAATGTTATGTTACTTTTGTTTTTTAATTTGGACCGTCCTACCGCGACCATTTTTGACCGTGGACACCATGTCGCCGCCGGACCAATATTAGCTGAGATGCTATGTTCAATTCAATTCAATTCAATTCAAAAGTACTTTATTAATCCCAGAGGGAAATTAGAGTTTCAGTACACACAATTCTGAGATCAGACATACATACATAGACACATGACAAGAATTGGTGACTGTGGCCATTCGCAACACGAGTCTCACTACCTTAATAGATCAAGAGGGTTTATATGAGGATAGAGTCGGGGGGAGGGGAAAAGGCACTTCAGAGTTACCCTCCACAGAGAGGGTAGCTTTGCTATGCAAAAAAACACCTCAGACAGATGTGCATACAGACTTCAGATGAAACACAACATAAGTGTCCACTAGGTGGGGAGGTAGGGTTGGGACTCTCCTCACTTCAGTGCATGCAGCCGCATGGAGCAGCGCTCATCACCTCTGTTTGGACAGGGGAGGGAGATAATGGGTTAGAGAGCACAGTGACTCCTAGATACGGTTCCACGGCCTTCACCGGTCACAGTTGCGCCCAGGCTGGTATAGGGAGAAAGAGTTTCCATAGCGACGGCAGCATTCCACATTTCTTCTGAAGGGGGAGTTTTCACTTCAGCCTCACAGGCTCCAAGGGCACCAGATTCAGATAAGGATTGTTTTGGATACAGACAGAGATAATTTCCTCTCTGCCTTAAAGTTCTGTTGGTCTTCAACCCCTCTAGATCCAATAATGGCGTAATTAATTTATCCCAATCCGTGCTGATCCGTCAACTCGCTCCTTGATGGAATCCACCTTCTGTGCCAGAGCCTGAATCTCAGCCAAAGTTCCAAGCTTACGACTCATCTTGACAATTATATGAGTTTGTGCATTCACAGCGTGATTCATTCCATCCCTGAGCTCCGGGATTGAGCCAATAATCCTCGAAAGCTCATTAATTTTCCGGTAAGCCAGGTAACCGCTCAGGCCAAACAGCAGGAATCTCGACACCAAAACCACAAATATCCAGACATCTTTAGAATCCTCTACAGACAGTTGAGAGAGGCATATCAGGTTCCACTGTTTCCAGGAGTCCATGATATACCCAGCTGGCTCTGTCCCAGAGGGGCATCCGGTGGCCCCTTCTCATCGTTGAAAAAATTTTGTGTATTAGTGATGGGAATTGCGACTCTTTTTAGGGAGCCAGTTATTTTGGCTCAGCTCACCCAAAAAAAAGCCAGCTCTTTTGGCTCCCAAGTGGCTCCTCAGATTTTCTGTTGCGTAGAGTACATTGTACTGCTGTTGTGTGCTTGGGCAAGACACTTAACCCACCTTGCCCTCTGGTGGTGGTCGGAGGGTCCAGTGGCGCCTGTGCTCGGCAGCCTCGCCTCTCATCTCCACCAGTGTATGAATGAGTGTGTGAATGGATGAATGATTCACTGTAGTGTAAAGCGCTTTGGAGTCCTTACTCTGAGAGGCGCTATACAAGTGCAGGTCATTTATCATTTAACCAAAATAATGCAAAACTATATGTAAAATGATTTACTAATGTAAAAAATGCAATATATCAAATATTTATCATTTATATGGGTTTATTAACTGAACACTTTAAGAAATCTCAACTTTCCGACTGCTGGCGCTCATTTTCTCATTGTCTTCATCGCACTCTCCTCCCTCTCTCTCGCCTTTTTCGTCCTCCTCATTCCCTCTCGTCTCCCTCCGCCTGCATGTGCTCTGCTGTGTGTCTGAGTCTGATCCTCCCTCTTCCCCGCCGCTACTGCTCTGTGTGTGGACAGTCTGGACACGCAGTTACACATGTTGACCAATCGCCTGTAGCTTTCACCAAAACAAGAGGGGAGGGGGTGACGGCTCCCAATGACGAGCCGGCTCCCGTTGTTCACTTCACAGAGCTGGCTCTTAGAGCCGGTTCGTTCGCGACCGACACATCAATAGTGTCAATCGCGTTGAGAGACCAACTGACCAGGTCCATTATTAATAATTTCCAGTTTCCAGAAAAATGCAGAAAGCGCCGTGCACACAAGACAGGACAAAGAGCCTTGGGATGAGGAGGGAGGGAGAGGAGAAAAAGGCATCTGAACTCTCCAAGAGCAGGAAGAAGAAGATGTTGAACTACACGTAACTAATTGTCAAAATAACAGTTGTACATATAACTGTAGGCATGTACAAATGTATCTGAATGGATTTTTAAGACATGTTCTGTTATATTATTTTTACTAATTCGGGCCGTCCTACAGCAACCATTTTTGGACGTGGACACCACGTTGGTGTCGAACCAATTTTTGTTGGGTTAATGCTTGTTGATGAACAACTTTGTTTTTTAAAGAGCAAGTCACCCCCTACAAGAAACTTACTTCACTCCCTCTTCATGTCTGAAAAATGCAACAAATGCTGTTGCCTATAGCAGACCGAGAGGGCGGAGCCACTAACAAATACACACACACACAACGGCATTGTGACATCATAATGTACCAGTTTACTTCGTAGCATACCTCTTAGCCAATAGCGATGGCAGATTTAAATTCAAATACAGTGCAGAGTTTTTACCTGACAACGGCGCAACACTGACAATTTTAGGCAGAATATTTAAATTTTAACTAAGATGCACTGAAGTACCAAATTATTGACTACACGTTTCTGCAGTACAATTAGACACACATTTATATAGTTTGTCAGCGAAAAAAAGAGTTGATTTGGGGGTGACTTGCTCTTTGATACATTAAATAACACTTTCATGTATCGCTTCTGTTGATGTGTTTTGTTTGTTAATTTTGTAAACTATTTTTTGCAGCTTTAAAGCTGCAGACCTTGTCTCCTTCTCCAGGCTCCAGGGCCTACAGTCTCTCCTACATCACGAACATTTTTGTAAAATTTGAAAAATACACAGAATGTTAAATGAAATCTCAGATTTGCTACATCTGCCTGAGATACCCCCATTCTGCTGCAAAATATGGCAGGAATGTTCTTTTTATGTCTCCACTCAGCTTTATCCAGACTGGTGTACGGTATCGGAGAGGTAGGTGAGGGCTAGGCCATGAATACACTTGTATTGTATTCTAAAGGACACAGGGAGCCAATGCAGCGCTGAGAGGATGGGGGTAATGGGAGTGCATCCAGATGTGTTCGTGAGGAGGCGTGCTGCAGAATTCTGGACTAGATGAAGGCGAGCAATGGAAGACTTGGATACACTAACATATTGAGCATTGCAATAGTCCAGGCGTGAACTGATGAATGCGTGGAAGACTTTTTCTAGATCTGAGCGATTTAGAAGTTGGACACAGCCCGGAGTTGGTAAAACTTGCTTTAACCACTGCACCGATCTGCTTGTCAACATTTAGTTCACTGTCAAAGGTGACACCAAGGTTTCTAACATGTGGATTAAAAACTATGCACTCTTCATTTAAGAGAAGGAAATTACAGCTGAATTACAGCTGGAGGTCATTGAGGCAACTCAGCAAGGATGTTATTGTGAAGTTACAATTTGGACTGATTGTTAAATATATTTAAACATCTTCAGCATAACGACGAAAACAAAGGTTATGTCTAGTTACGATTCTTCCCAGTAAGAAAAGAGCAGCGGAAAACACCTACCATCACTGACCTCCATTATTTATTATTACAGCTGTAAACTTTCTAAATCACCATACCTGAAATAGTTCAGTTGCACCACATTTTTAACAATTAGAGGAATCAAACTAAATTAAACTAAGCTTTTATCTTCAGTGCACGTTTAACTTATCTAAATTCAGAATTTAAATTTTTTTTAAATTTATTTATTTTTTTATCAAACCATGTAGATGAGGTCTAGTCGGGGCTGGAAGTTGCCTAAATGTTTCACCGTAAAACTGCAGAAAATTCTCTTTCAAATGTAGTTTCTGTTGAAAATGTAACAATCAAACTAAATGTGCTTCGGTCTAGGACGCTTTTGACTTAAAATTGTTGCCATATACTTTTGTTTCCTGTTAAAATCGACGTAAATGAGACAAATAAAGATTTTTACTCACCCAGAAGACGAAGTTGAAGATAAAAAGCGCGTATTTGACGCACAACTCCCAGCTGCTGAGCGCAGACATGCCTGGTTTTTACCTGTTTCTAGTCGGTGAAAAATCCAACCGTTTATCTGCTGATGTCTGATACAACCGCTGCTTCTGTCCCGTCCCTTCGGCTCGGCTCGGCTCCGATCGTTCATTTCCGCCAAGGCTCGGCTCCGATCGCCCCGGAGCTCCCAACTCCCACAGAAACCTCTGGTTTGGCCCCAGCATGATAAAACTCAAGTTATAGATTAATAACCCCGAAAGTTTAAAGATGTTTCCAATTAGCTAAAACAGAACAAAGCAAAAATAACAAATAGTATAAATGATTATTTTTAAGCAAATATCCATCTTTTCTGACGTTCACCAGAATCAGTAGATGTGGGTAAAGTTAAAATTAATTAAAAAAATAAAACATTGAAGCATTTTTATCAACAATAAATGTTTAACCTACTCTTTGAAAAAACTCGGGTTTGGCAAAAAGGAGATCAGTTCTGACTGGACTGATAAGCTAACAGCTAGGCTAAGTGGGGCCGGTTACAGACTCTGGTTATGAGCAGAAATTAGCTCACAGCTGCGGCACATCTGGTTGGAATTTCACAATAACCATAAAATGTATGACAACGTAAACCAATCATCATCTGCATAAACTGGAACAAATATGAAGATATATTTTGAAATTGTTTTAAGACACGATGGGAAACTATTTGCTTGCTCTTTTCAGTCAGAGCTTTTGTCCATTTGTCCAAACTGAGATTACTCATGTAGAATTACTGTGTTCCTCCCGTGAATGTGTGGGGTTTCTCCAGCTGCTCCGATTCCCACCCAGAGACACAAAACATAATGCCAGGTTAACTGGAGAGTCTAA